>NC_029791.2:121116045-121144957 GCF_000816755.2 Arachis ipaensis | reverse complement strand
TTAATTATTTTTTTAGTTATTTTTGCTATTTTATATGTTAATCTTTTTTATACTGGCTAAAATTTTCATTGATTAATTATTTATTTATTTTTTTATTTTCTGTGATTTTTCATCATTTTTTTTCTGATTATCAATAGAAAATAAAAATGAAAAAAATTGTGAAAATTACTTAAACTTTGGGGGAAATAAAATTTATTGATATCAAAAACTCTGAAATGAATAAAAAAAAATTATATTATTATATATTTTTCTCAATATTTAGTTCTTTTTAACTATCATAAATATTAAAAAAATTTAGTCCTTAATAATTGTGTAATTAATTGTCTTCTCTAATAATTAATTCGTCATAACCGTTCTTTAGTGTAATTTATTTTAAAAAAATGATCCACATAATTTTAATTATTATCTTCTTTCTTCTATTAGTATTTTCCCCATCTTTTAACATCACCAACGAAACATAAAAAAACCAAAGGTCACTCCCTCTTCTCCCCCCACACGCAATAAAAAAAAGAACGTCACAAACAAGAGCTAACGCAGTGACCGTCCATCCTCTCTCTGTGGCGTCTCACCTCACTCAACCCAGAAACCCACCACCCAACTTTTTCAGGGTTAAACCCCATATCTTCCTACAACATACGAAGTTGTCGTCATCTGCAATGGTCCCGGTGCCTCCAATTCGTTCAACAGACAAATCTCTGGCAGTTTTTCGGCGGATAGTCCTCTTGCTTGGGCTCTTGAGAGATCGAGGTTATATACTTCGTCCAATTAACAAGTGACGTGATGATGAGGTAAATTTTCTGACAACCGAATAACAAGTTAAGCTTTTGCCCTAACTGTTGCAGTCCCAACATAATCTTCTGTTCACTCTTTTTTCTTTTGCTTTTCTTTTCATTTTTGGTAGCTTTCCTTTCGATAATTTCATCAACTAAAGTTTTGGATTTTGAAAATATCAAGTTAATACGTTTATGTGAATGGGCTCAGTTTAAGTATCCTTTCTGATTATTTTTTTCCTAAAAGTAACATTTCTGTTGGTCTGACATGTTGTTGAATCTTAATGTGAACCAATATAAGATATTGTCATATATTTGGACATGCATGTATCATTCAAGGAAACCTTGGTTCCCAATTTAAAAAGAAAGAAAGAAATATTTGATTTCCAAAATAAGGCATCTCTCATACTTGGTTAAGTGCAATATCTCATTCTTATTAACTTCTTTTTTTTTTATGCTTTTTGTTACCAAGTTGTGACATGTGGATATGAGCTAATTTTGGTAATCATCTTGATTAGGAAGCTACATTTAACATGAGAGAAGTTCAAAGGATAATAACAGAAAGCTATTTTTTTATTAATTTTTTTACCAAGTTAATTAATTCTGTTTCACTAAGGTTGTATTGGCTAATTTGGTATTACTATATTGTATCCAATAAGAAAAAATATTGAACAGATAATTTAATACATTTTTAACAGTAAAAAAAAAAATCATCCTAAAAGTAGCAGAAAGTTTCAAAGTTCTAGAGCCACTTTAGTTATACCGTTGACCATATCCATGGCTTTATAGAATACATTGTGCTTGATTATCTCCCATGATAACTCTTCTTGACAACATGTTCTATCGGAAAACAAAAGATACTAATTTGGAACTATTAGGCACCTCATTAATCAAAACCTCTGTAACTAAAGATTGTGCAATATCTTAAGATTTATACCTAGTTACTCTTTTTGTTACCATGCATCATTATTTTTTTCCCTGCTCAAGTTCTTCCCAGTCTGCAGGATTATATAATCTCAAGCAATACTCTTATTCTTTTTTTGTGTATCTGTTTGCAGATAGCTAAAACAGGTTTTTTACGCACTATGTTCCTACGATGAGTCTTGTTGCATGTAGAACTGATCGCAAAAAGTCGAGATTATATTGTTTTTGTTTTCTATTAAGGATTTCTTGTTATATATGTTGTAAACATACTGAATTGAGTTGATTTAGGCATTTCTTTGGCATAAGAGAGCATTGGCGAAATGATAAGGAATCAAGAATTATGTTTCACACATACAAAGGACGGGTACATATTTAGATTAATATATAATTTGTGCTTTTTTTTAATAGTCATGTGATCAATAGATAAATCATATATAACTGAATTAATAAAATTTATGATAAAAAATTAAATGCATGTGATAAGACTCTTTTTGTTTTTAGGATGAGGTTTTGGTTCTAGAGATAATAATTGCTAGATATGGTGCCGAGCTGAAACATGAAATTATCCTAATTGATCTCTGTGACAATTGTATCAAGCTTAAATTAAAAAATTGGGGAAACAAAATCTGGATACCTTCGGATGAGATAGACAAGTTATTTGCTTTCTATAAGTTCAAAAGCATAGTCAAGATCGGTTTAATGTATGTCACAAGTGGCATATTTTTTGTGGCTCCTGTGGATAGGCGAAATAATCCAATTTATATGGATTTTTATGCATCTCACTATGTTAAAGATATTATTGGTATATCTTTGTTAAAAGTAATCCAAGATAAGTTGGGGGTTGAACTACTTTGATGGATTGGATGATGTTGCATATGGTATAGAAGATAATGGGATCCATGGGAATATGAAAATGTTAGAGTTTATAGTTTTCTTTTTTTTTATTCTTAATTATTGTTAGTTTTATACATCTTATATTTTTTATTAACATATTTATTTCAATATATATCTATAATTCATTATGTAATAAAATGTTATTATTTGATTCTTCTATTCTCTATCTGTTTTTTTATTATTTTTTAATTTGTTCTTTTTTTGTTAATTATACTTGAAGTTCTGGTGTGCAAAGGATTGGGAAGAACAATTCCAATGAAACTGTCAAGAAGAGGTCAATCACAAAAAAAGAGGGTATGTTAATTTTTTTCTGGTTTAATATTAGATTGGTGTTACATGTGTTGTTGATTTTGTCACTCTTGAAATAATCTAATTGGTTGATAAGTTTGTTACATTCAAAGTGTATTGATTTCAAAAATAAATTTTTATTTCAGTCTTACATTTTTCATTGATTATATCAAGAATGACAAAATCAACAACACATGTAACACCAATCTAATATTAAACCAGAAAAAAATTAACATACCCTCTTTTTTTTGTTATTGACCTCTTCTTGACAGTAGTTTCATTAGAAAATACAGTAATTAAAATATAAGATGTATAAAACTAACAATAATTAAGAATAAAAAAAAAAGAAAAACAGTAAATTCTAACATTTTCATATTCCCATGGATCCCATTATCTTCTATACCATATGCAACATCATCCAATCCATCAAAGTAGTTCAACCTCAACTTATCTTGGATTACTTTTAACAAAGATATACCAATAATATCTTTAACATAGTGAGATGCATAAAAATCCATATATTGGATTATTTCGCCTATCCACAGGAGCCACAAAAAATATGCCACTTGTGACATACATTAAACTTATCTTGACCATGCTTTTAAACTTATAGAAAACAAGTAACTTGTCTATCTCATCCGAAGGTATCCAGATTTTGTTTCCCCGATTTTTTAGTTTAAGCTTGATACAATTGTCACAGATATCAATTAGGACAATTTCATATTTCAGCTCGGCACCATATCTAGCAATTATTATCTCTGGAACCAAAACATCATCTTAAAAACAAAAAGAGACTTATCACATACATTTAATTTTTTATCATAAATTTTATTAATTCAGTTATATATGATTTATCTGTTGATCACATTGCTATTAAAAAAAACCGCAAATTATATATTAATCTAAATATGTACCCATCCTTTGTATGCGCAAAACATAATTCTTGATTCCTTATCATTTCGCCAATGCTCTCTTGTGCCAAAGAAACGCCTAAATTAACTCAATCCAGTATGTGTACAACATATATAATAAGAAATCCTTAATAGAAAACAAAAACAATATAATCTCGACCTTTTGCGATCAGTTCTACATGCAACAAGACTCATTGTAGGAAAATAGTGCGTAAAAAACCTGTTTCAGCTATCTGCAAACAGATACACAAAAAAAAGAGTATTGCTTGAAAATATATAATCCTGCAGACTAGGAAGAACCAGAGCAGGGAAAAAAATGATGATGCATGGTAACAAAAAGAGTAATCAGGTATAAATCTTAAGATATTGCACAATCTTTGGTTACAGAGGTTTCGATTGATGAGGTGCCTAAAATTTCCAAATTAATATCTTTTGTTCTCTGATAGAACATGTTGTCAAGAAGAGTTATCATGGGAGATAATCAAGCACAATGTATTCTATAAAGCCATGGATATGGTCAACAGTATAACTAAAGTGGCTCTAGAATCTTGAAACTTTCTGCTATCTTTAGGATGATTTTTTTTTACTGTTAAAAGTGTATTAAATTATCTATTCAATATTTTTTCTTATTGGATACAATATAGTAATACCAAGATAGTGAATTTCAGACGGCCAATACAACCTTAGTGAAACAGAATTAATTAACTTGGTAAAAAAATTAATAAAAAAAATAACTTTCTGTTATTATCCTTTGAACTTCTCTCATGTTATTATCTTACATTTTAGTATGTTACCTTAAATGTAGCTTCCTAATCAAGATGATTACCAAAATTAGCTCCTATCCACATGTCACAACCTGGTAACAAAAAGCATAAAAAAAAAAAGAAGTTAATAAGAATGAGATGTTGCACTCAACCAAGTATGAGAGATGCCTTGTTTTGGAAATCAAATATTTCTTTCTTTCTTTCTTTTTAAATTGGGAACCAAGGTTCCCTTGAATGATACATGCATGTCCAAATATATGACAATATCTTATATTGGTTCACATTAAGATTCAACAACATGTCAGACCAACATAAATGTTACTTTTAGGAAACAAATAATCAGAAAGGATACTTGAACTGAGCCTATTCACATAAACGTATTAATTTGATATTTTCAGAAGTCAAAACTTTAGTTGATGAAATTAGCGAAAGGAAAGCTACCAAAAATGAAAAGAAAGCAAAAGAAAAAAGAGTGAATAGAAGATTATGTTGGGACTGCAACAGTTAGGGCAAAAGCTTAACTTGTTATTCGATTGTCAGAAAATTTACCTCATCATCACGTCACTTGTTAATTGGACGAAGTATATAGTCTCGATCTCTCAAGAGCCCAAGCAAGAGGACTATCCGCCGAGAAACTGCCAGAGATTTGTCTGTTGAACGAATTGGAGGCGCCGGAATCACTGCAGATGACGACAGCTTCGTATGTTGTAGGAGGATATGGGATTTAACCCTGAAAAAGTTGGGTGGTGGGTTTCTGGGTTGAGTGAGGTGAGACGCCACAGAGAAAGGATGGACGGTCACTGCGTTAGCTCTTGTTTGTGATGTTCTTTTTTTTTTTATTGCGTGTGGGAGGAGAGGAGGGAGTGACCTTTGGTTTTTTTTATGTTTCGTTGGTGATGTTAAAGATGAAAAAATACTAATAGAAGATAGAAGATAATAATTAAAATTATGTGGATCATTTTTTAAAATAAATTACACTAAAGAACGGTTATGGCAAATTAATTATTAGAGAAGACAATTAATTACACAATTATTAAGGACTAAATTTTTTTTAATATTTATGATAGTTAAAAATAACTAAATATTGAAAAAAATATATAATAATATAATTTTTTATTCATTTTAGAGTTTTTGATATCAATAAATTTTATTTTCCCCAAAGTTTAAGTAATTTTCACAATTTTTTTTCATTTTTATTTTCTATTGATAATTAGAGAAAAAAAATGATGGAAAATTCAAGAAAATAAAAAAATAAATAAATAATTAATCAATAAAAATTTTTGCCAGTATAAAAAAGATTAACATACAAATTAGCAAAAATAACTAAAAAAAATAATTAAGAATATATTTATTTTTTTATAAAAAAATTTGGTCATTCTTCTTAAATATGATACATGTTAAAAGAAAAAGTAATTATTGTTAATAATTTTAGTATTAAAAGTCCTTTTTAATAATTAAATCTTCGTAAGTTTCCTTTTTTCTTATATCTGTCGGAGGAATAACTTTTATAACATAAAAAAAGAAAGGTAAAATTTATCTAGATAATAATTGTTTATATGTACTCTAGAATAAAGTTTCTAATTAACCCATAAACCAAAAAAAAAAGAATTAAATATATGAATTATTTTCAAGTACAAAATGAAATTTTAAATTTTATCAAATTAAGATGACATTTGAAAACTTAAAATATCCATTTTTCCAAAAATGATTTTATAAATAAATTGAATTTTATGAAAACTAAAATTATAATTTAGTCTAAGGAAAATATATAGTTATAATAATGGTATAAGAATTAGGAATTAAAAAAAACAAACTGCATCAAAGAATGTGATAGAAGAACCATCATAGTGTCAGATGTAGAAACTCCTATAGTGAGTGATTTTGACTCTAGCACACAGTTTTACAAAAAATAACAGAATAAAAAAACCATTTATACCAAATACTCTTGCATCAGGTTCATTCTTCCGAGGAGGCTGAGTTGCAATGGAGTTATCGCTGAATGTATGGATTGGTGGACATCCAACAATTTCTGCCATGATTCACACACAAAACAATAATAATCAATCAATTACATTATAGCATTATCATTATCATAATCATATCTATTGTGATTCCAAGTTCAAAACAGAATAGTTTAGCTAATAAATTGTTGACCACAGAAGAAAAAATGAATATAGGAGGTTTCACCTTTTAAGCCCCAAATTTCAAGTTTTTAACTAACCCACTAATTTGTAAATTTTTTCAAGCATGTCAAATTAGTAAAACAGAGAAGAGGGTAGGAAAGTACTTTCCAGCAGGAGCAGCAATAGAAAAAATCCTTTAGCACAAAGTTCATGAACACACAATTGAAAGACCATTTTAAATAGCATAAAAACTCAGCATTTATTGGAAAAAAGAAGAATTGTATAACTAAATGCAGAAATAAACATATAAATCACGTGAAATAAAATAAAATTCAAATCAATTTGTAATTTCAAAATGATAGATAATATGAATGGATTTTCAAAGCATGTGGTTAAAACAATGACAATCAAACATGAAAGAGCCATGAAATTGACCTAAAAGTCGCAATCACGAAAGGAAGAAAAGAAATTCCATGATTGGAGATTAAATCAAGCCTTGTATATTCAACATCATAGTAAGCACAACAAAAATACCATAGGCACTCCTTCCTCAATGCAACATATTATTTTAGAATGATTCAAATTACCGAATATTTAGAGATCTCAATAGACATGGCACAACAAAAAAATCACCTTTTCAATAGTCTGACAATTGCCATTAAAGCTATGGTGGAACATGAATCCTCAGGTTTTATCCTTGCATTCTTGCCAACAAGAACCCAATTGTGCATAAAGCTAGTAGAAAAATAAAGAATCTTGAACTCAGAAGTATATACTACATTCTAATCAAAGGAAGTAACATATGAGACCAAAAAAATAAAAATCCAGTAATGTATTCTTCGGTTCGCTTTAAATAAAAAATAACAAATAAGCACAAACATAGTGCATTAAAAGAAAAACTCATGTATAGTAAATTAAAACAGATTTCAATAAGAAAAAATAGGCAAAAATAAGCAAAACTTACTTTATTTAGTATTTGTTAATTTTAGCAACAATTAATAATAACTGAATAAAACAAATATTGGGGTTTTTTTTTTCATCTTTGTAACAGCATTGAAAATATATACTTACATCAATCAGTTCAATAGGGAAATAGTTGGTGTTATTTATTGAGGAAGAAGTAGACGAGGTATCAAAGAAAAGGTTATTGGGTCTCTTCTTGTTAGATCTGGTAACAATGGGAAGATCCTATTCAAAATCATAGTCCCCTGCTGCTGCAGACACTGCAATAATTGGATTACTGAGCTTGTTAGATTTAACCTCCATTATCTCATCTTGGAACCTTCTCCGTTTTTCATTCAAGTGTTCTATCTAACCAGTTCCATCTTTTATGATTGATGCCTTATCCATCTATGTAAGAATCACTAATTGAAATTTAAAGATCTCGAAAATTGTCCAAAACAAACTATAATTCTAAATCTACTATAATATTAGCAAGAAAAAAAAAGTTTTAAACTTATTTTATTTAATATTTATTCAAATAAATTTATTTTTGACCTTTTTTAGGAAATTTTTGTTCTCATCAAAATATCTGGGTTGAATCTATATACCTTGGTGATGTTGGGAATCGACTGTCCTAAGTGAAAAGGGTCTTTCATTGATCTGCTTCATGCTATTTTTTGTCAGAGACAATGTCCTTAGATACCACCGATGAAGTTCCACCATCCGGAGAGATGTAATCACAGTAGTCGTCGGAGAAGGCCTCATCCAATTGCCATTTGCCTCAAGAAATTAAATAACATTAGAAATATTAATAAAATCCCAAACACATGCGACTACAACCGCATGCATCTAACTATTTAGTGAATGATATTTTTCAATTAAACAATTGACATTTAAAATACAGGAATCTGCAGATCTGGTAAGAATAGAGAAAAAAAATTCACAGAACAAACACCAAGAAAGAAGAATCAAAGTAAAATCCTCAGTTTGAAGTAAATCAAGCCACTTGAATTTGTATAAATCATCGAAACCAACATAAAAGGAACCAAAAATTCCCAGTTTCACTTAATCCATAACAAGGAAAGAGAGGGGGAGAAGGGGAGGGAAAACACTGTGTGAGAAATCATGAGTAAAAGAAAAAAAAATAAACACAAGACAAATCCCAAATTAAACACAGCTAAAACATAAAAGAAACTCCAAATCGAAGACATTGAAAAATCAGTACCAGACAAAGAGAGAAATCCAAAGCATTCTTACCGGAGGAGATCGCTGGCCAAGAAGTTGAACCCGCATGTCTCAGCAAGGCTATTCTACTCCATGAACTCGTGAATGCAAGGAAAGATCTATGTGCCTTAGGAAAGCCACCGTACCATCCAAGGAAAATAACGACCCTCATGTCCATCAATGTGTTCACCGCGATATCAGAAGCTGCCAATTCCTCTATAAATGAAAGTAATTGAAAAGGTGTATGGAAGGGATTGCTTGACACACGTTCTAAGTTTGTGTTAGGGACTTTGTTCCTGCCATTGGAGTTAAACTTCTTCATGCAAGCTTCAAGGAACTTTGCGTGCGGTGTATTATTGAAAGAAAGTGTTCAAGAAACCAGAGATCAATGGTCAAAACTCAAAAGGATCTCCTGTCTTTTACAATCGTAATAGACTTTGCAAGGGCATGGGCTGTTTTCTTGTGCTCATTGTTGTTGGATACGTTTGGGAAGAGACCAATTTAGTTGTTGGATTCAATTGGGAGACCAATTTAGTTGTTGGATTCAATTGGGATAGTACGCTCATTATTTGAACTGGGCCTGGGATGTAACTACATGCAATTCTCAGCTGAGGGATCCTTGTGGGCCACAACAACGTGTATGGCCCATAGAAACTGATATTTTATAAAAAATTGAATCAAACAATGCTTATAAGACTGAAAATTATTTTAATTGATTCACTTCATATTCCATTAACGCAAAATATATTTTTTTTTTCGATAAAAAAGGGAAGAAAGAAACAATAAAAAGAAAATGTAACAATAAGAAGAACACACACACACACATATTTCTTTTTTAAAACTCACTCAAATAATGTATGTAAGAATGATAATTATTTAGAATGTTTCAATTTATATTCTATTAACAGAAAAAAATAACTTTTTTTATATAAAAAATGGAAGCAAAAATAAAGACAAATTATAACACGGTTGAAAAAAATTACATTTTTTTTAATGATTTTGGGGTTCATTATTTAAATTATTGGATACATTTTAATAAGTTGTAAGAAAAAAATATATACTAAACAAAGCACATGTCTATATATAATAACCATGCTTTATTCAAAAACACAGATAAACATACTCACACATAAAAATTTAAGCATACGAAAGAGAACAATAAGTTTCATAAACATCACAACTCCGGAAATCAGTTCATATTACATACTAAAATAGATCTGTTCATAACATACTTTACCAATTTTCCAACTACTTAACACAACTAAGCAAACTTCAGACTTGGAATTATATTATAGATATCTATATATATTGTAATGAAACTAATGATTAGCCACTACACTCATCCATCCTTTCAACAGCCTCGACAGTATTTTCACATTGTCCAAAGGCACTCCGAAGCTCTTCCCTAATAGTGAGAGGCTGATGATTTCCAAATAAATTGGAACCTTGTGAGGACGAAAGTCTTGCATGAAAATCATGGTTAACCGTCTACAGAGAACACAACAAAATATAAGAACAAGGAATGCAAAAGCAAAAAAAATGAGATGAGAAAAAAAATCAGGTATGATCAAACATTGAAGACTAATAAAACAAATATTAAACAAATAAAGAAAAAAATTTAAACGATATATATGTATGCATATATGTATTACTGTTTACATAGTTTACTAAGAGATAAAGAATCAAAGTCCATTAGGTCAAGAAATACCCAACAATTCCAGTTGAGAACAGAAATCGGTGAAACTTGACCCACTGGAGGACTTGAGCTCGACGAACATTGAATGCTTGCATTGGACTGAAACTGAACTGGATTCTTAAATTCGAAAGGAAAATGAGGAACAAAGGGATCCAGATCAAATTTCTAAATCGAACAACAGAGGAATAACATCAGTAACTCTTAACATATGACACATGGAAAACACAAAACAATATAGCCAATTCAGGTTGACTTGATTAGAAATAAAGTGGACTAACTCAACATCAGATTCACATAATAATGTTATCACCTACTGTTGATTATCATGGGTGGAGTCCTCCAAAAACTTCACGATATCAATATCATCACATATTGCACGAACAATGTGAAGAGATGTGTTCAATTCATATCCAACGGGTCTAGGATCCACTATGAAGACAATTTTCTTGTTCATCAACTGAGAAATGATGCTATTCGGAACAGTGTAATCCTCCGTTGACTAAGGAAAAAAAAGAAAAGGTCCATTTGTAAAATTCACATACCTAAACCGTAAATACTAAACAGAAAAGAAGGACAATTAAATGAAATTTAAACCAAAATGATTACTTGAGAGGAATTTCTTTCGTCTATCAAAATGTCTGAAAAACTCTTTTTGAGTATTTGCATCACCTCATCATCCTCAAGTATGAAAATATTGCTGCCATTTGAATGGGAAACAATAATTTTGATGCGATACCTAAATAATGTAAACAAAAGAAAGATATACACTGAGAAACATATGTAGAAGATGCAATAAAGGAAAAAGAAAACTGATACCAACAACTCCGGGAGATAAAATAGATACCTTCGTATGGCATCAATACACTCAACTCTACACAGATAACAATAAAACACATTCCCAACGTGACAAATGGGTGCATTACACAAACAATAGTAGTACCACCATTTCTGATGTTTCAACACATCAATAATCTCACCGATCAAAAAACAAATATGATCCTGTAGACAAAGAGTAATTCGTATATTATCATACATGTTTTTATCATACTACACATGTTGAAACACAGTTGAGATGGTTGAAAACATAAACATAAATAATAACATTTTTTTATGCAGAAGCATATATTTTAGCACAAAGAATGTTAGCAAGCATCTCTTTAATGGTGTGGACTTGTATTGGAACACCAGAGATGACTTGGTTGTCATCATTTCCAAGCTATCCATACTGAGAGAAGTCTTCAAATATTGGGCTAAAGGCTGAATCAAAACTAACATCCTTAAAATTTGAAAGGAAAACATGAATTATAAAATACAACCAACTTTTTAAAGTATGAGGCAAAATCATGTTGGCATGTAAAGGATATCATTTAAAACAATAGCCAAAGAATTAGAAACTGGGGATCAACAAAGTATATCTAAAAATGATTCCTCCACTTTATATGTAACATAAAGAAAGAGTACTCACCTTGATGCACTGATCAACCTGAAGTTTGTTGAAAAAATGTGCATCACTAATGACATTGATGACTTTAAAGGTACCGCAATAACCCAGAGTGTTAATCCTCTTTGCTTGAATTTTGAAAACAATTTCTTTCCAAATGAGTTGATGAAAAAACTGTGGACAGTATTGGTGCTCAATTTTCTATCATAGATATTGGAAAGTGATCACTAATTAGTGGACAAAATTGAAGTATAAGAAATAGTTATTGATAGAGTATATAGCAATAAAATTTAAGAGGATAAACTATACATCCATTTCATCTTCTAATAACAAAAAGACATCAGAACACGTTCTCCCTAATAGCTTAGTGGCTGCACTGTCTAACAAGACAAACATTCCACAAGAAGTCCCGTCTTCAACAAGTATCTTAATCTTGTAACTATAACAAAGAAAGTAAATATCAGATTCATCTATTTGTCAATCTCAGAAAAGGCTGATACATGAAGCTTAGTTATATTATTGAATCAGAACACATGAAAGAAAACTTCTAAATCACAATCTGGATTTACCTGATCATAAAATGCTGGACCTCTCTGTAGCACAGCTGACAATGAAACACATTATCATCACATACAATTGGATGACCACAAATACAAGAAAAGACCCACCACTCTGGATCTTCAACAATCTCTTTAATTTTTCCAACCACAAAGAATTGTCCATCCTATTAAAACAAAAAATTTATGAATTGAATGGACAAGGCATGTCTACAATATCCAAACATCAATTAACATCAGTACTTCTTACATAGCACTAAAAGATGTTAAAAAACTAATAGTACACACCTCATTGTTTCCCTTAAGATTAGCAATAGTCCGTATTAGCTTCCAATCAAAAGATTCATCATCAATTACAGATACTAAATCCCCAATCTCATTACTACGGAGTCTATTGAAATGGTGGCTTGAGAGAGAGCGAGCGAGCGATAGAGAGAGGCAGAAATTTTCAGTTCAGAGAGACAAAAGTTAAGGAGAATTGAATCCAACTAACTAATTCAGAAAATTCACAGTTTCCTGCATATCAAGGTTGATTGAAACTCGAGAAACATTGATCACATTTTGGAGACTGACTTTATCTACAAATCACAGAAGAAAATAAGAAGAAATTAATTCATAAAGAAACTATTCATTCGTAAACAAAAATATTTAAACAAATCAAACTGAGACATGTGTGCAACATGGACAACTTTTCACCTCCATTGACTTTGATCTTGAAAGATTGCAGAATAAGAACGGGTGGTCTCTGATACTTTTTCAAACTATTGATGTCTATAAGAGCAGAACAATCACCAACAAGATTGTAGGGGATTTTCTTTCTGGGTAATGATTATAAGAAAGGAGGGACAACAATAGAATAATTCAATAGCAATAAAAAAAAAACATGAAAAACAGGCATAACATAATTTAAAAAAAGGATGAAAAACAGAAAGGCAATGGATACCCATCAGCAAAAACTTCAAGGATGATAACTTTCAATATCTTTCCATTACACTCAACATCCGTTTTCCTTTTCAATCCGCACAGGACCCCAACAAAATCTGTTTAGTAAGATTATAGCAGAAAAGATTAAACCCTCGGATATAATAGCACGAGACATTTCCTTGAGTTGTTATTAATTTCAATTTAAAACACCTTTATACCGGTTCAAATTTGAAAAAGTGAAACTTACCTATTAAGTACTCATAATCAATGCGTTTTTGAAGAATCTAGTCCATAGAAGTTAGACTTAAAACATGATTAGGTATGACTCTACTTGCAGCTGCAACAACAGAGGTACTACACTTGAAAAGGATTCGAAACCGATGTCTTGTAACCCTGACCAATCCACCATTAGGTATCACTTTGAAGTCGGAAATAATTAATACATCTCCTTCTTTTAACTGATGAATAAAAGTTGTGATCAAATCATCCTCAACAGTTGCTTGGATCTTGTGGTGCTGAAAAATAAAAAAGAGAAAAAAAATCATCTCAGCATTTCTAAATATTATACCATGACATTTAGTTAACTAAAAAATGAGTTTTTGATAGAACACACACACACACACACACACACACACAAAAACATACTCACCTGCTTATCCATCAAGACCATACGTAAGAGTTTCTGCATATTTTCATTAACAATGCTAGCGTCTTCCCAAATGGTCAAGATCTTAGCCTCAATACTCCAAGCTTCCTTCCATGGAGAGATTTTCCTAAGAGGATCAATAGCAAGACTCATCTTATAAATAAATAGTAAAGATGAAAGAATGTAGATGAAAAAAACAAAAAACAAAATCTCGACAAGAGAAAACTGTGTGGGATCTGAGTCTTATCTTAATGGAAGGGAATGCAAAGGAAAAAAGGCAAGTAAGGAACAAGTGACATCTTTTGAGAAATCTCCACAATACTCCATCACCTCATCACTACTTATAGCAGAGAAATAAGCAAGTTTGTAAGGCAAAGCTTGTAGAATACGTTTCTGTTGAACTCCTTGGCTAGATTGATTGATTGATTGACATATGACATTCAATGTGTCCATAGGTAATTAAATTAGATATACTCATACCTCTATATAATATAACTATGTCATATCAACCTATCTATGAATCTATATATATCTATCTATCTATCTATAAACAAACTATACCTATTGATTGATGCTATCTTTGACTATATAATAATACTGTTTCCGATAAGTATGAGTGGTGAAATAGAACACATGTCAACTTATTGACAATAGAAAGATAGATTGCATTATTGAAATTGAAAATTGATAAAGATGAACAAATAGCCAACGTTCAACAGTTTGATGTTCACCTCTTTGGTTAAAAAGGAATCAAAGAAACACCATTCAATAAGAGGAAGTTAGATCTAGACATTAACAATAGTCAACCATAGTTAACTTAAAAACCAACAATTAGCAATCCATCTCTATTAATAACATCAAAATATTAATGAAATTAATCAACTCTTAAGCTCAATCATTAAATCAAGAAGACAACAATAAGAAACCAAGAAAATTAACTCAGATAAAGAACAGCAAAAATATTTTATCCAAAGGAATCAATTAAACCGAGAAAATGAAACCAAAGTAGCACTGAATTAGAGGATGTACAAAATTAACTAACAGATCCAAAGTACAACCATGAATAATTAATCAAACAAAAGCAACATCCACTGTTAATAATTATCACGAAGAAAAAAAAATCAAGAACGCAGCAATTAATTTGAATAAATTGGTAATCATCAGGAAAGTGAACTCGTATTTACAGCACAAAAAAAATTCAAAAAAATTAACTTGAAAAAATAACAACTAATGTTAAGACTGAAACTAAAGAAGCAATGAAGAGGGGGCTGGATGATAATCCAAGCGACACCGGATAAGAGCAGCGACAATCTGAACCCCAGTCGGGACTTGTTCTTTCGGCGATGGAGAGATCGACGGAGGGAGTTATGCCAGAGAGGGAGTGATGCAAAGGGGGAACAACCCATCCTGGCCAAGAACAGCATAACATGGATAAACGAAGGTGGACAGGGAATAACCCATGCGCTATGTGAAAGTCATACTGCAAGGCGAACAGCACCACTGCCTACAGCAAAGTACATTGCGTATCTAGAGAGGCGCGCGGGGATAGAAGGGGGAGAGAAAAGAGAATGGTAGGGCTCAGGTCTCCGTAAAGAAGGAGAAAGTTATGAGAAACATGAGTTCTGATGTTTTAACCCAACGAGTAGCAAATAAGGTAATTAAACCAAAATAAACCAATACTAAACATTCCAACATTATTATAGTGGATAAGATTAATTCAATATTATTGTAATTAAAAGGAAATAAAACCAGCAACAATGAAAGTTAACTTCATATTTAAATTTCAATTTCAAATGTAATGAATTTTTAAATGAAGAAAATATATATATTTTTTAATAACAATTAAATTTAATATTAGGTTGAATACATTTAAAAATGGCAATGAAAACCATTTTATTAACCACGATCTATATCTTTTTGGACGATTATCTTTTTTTTGGGTATTGATTAATAATTAATTAATTATTGCACCGGTTCATTTGAAATTGGTAAAATAAACGCATATTTTCTTTTGATGTAATTAAAAAGAAATTTCATTAAATACATAAATATCATAGTTATATCCACATTAGAATTCAAAACATACTAACATTGTATTACAAATCAAATAACATTTTAAAGTAGTATCTGAAAATATTAAACTAAAAAGCATGCAGATCCTCTACAGCTTCATGATCGCTTCCACATTGGCTGAAAGCATCTTCAACTTCAGGTATAGAATCAACCAAAACATGAATCTGAAAAAAATTGAAATCCTCTCAGTTATTGATATTTTTTAAATAGTAATAATTGAACAAATTATAAAAACTATACACAAGACCTTATGCTCATTCATCTCAGCAGCAGCCTCAAAAACATTAATAACGGAGACATCATCCCAAATTTGTTGAACAATATGCACTGATCGATTCATCTCATAATCCACAGGCATGGCATCAACCATGAATACAACTTTTTTGTGCAAAAGACTTGAAATGAGTTTCAATGGAACAACTTTGCAATAAGATTCCTAAAAAAAAAAAAAAAAAAACCAAAATAGTTAACAAATAGCATAATAATAATTTATGTTTTCCTTAGGAATGTCAAAAGATACAAACTAACTATATCTATATCTATATACTAATTAAAACCACAATTGCATGATAACCTGATTCAACTCTGGGTGATTATCCAAAAAGCTCGAGCATCTTGTCTTTATTATTTGCACGACCTCACGATCTTTAAGAACAAATATATTGTTGCCATTTGTATGAGACACTACAATCTTTAAGCAGAATCTTGAAAACCATGAGAAAACAAGAAAAATTTTAGTAAACATTGAAATCATAATTAGCTACCAAAACAGAATAAAATTAAAGATGGGAACACCTTGGGACAGCATCAATGCATTGAAGCTGACATAGATCACAGGATAAAATATTTTTATTAGCTGACACAAGAGAACCACATAAACAAGTTGAGAACCACCACTTATGATTCTTCAAAACAAATGATATAGTTCCCAGAATAAAAAAAAAACCACCCTGCCAGCAAAGAAAAAATAATTACAGCATTACAAATTTCAAATTATCTACAAAACTATCACTTACTAACTTTTCAGGGTATCATATAACAAGAATAACAAAAAACGAATGATCTAAGAGATTTTATTGCAAATGAGAAAAAAAATATACATTCTCAGCATCAGAATAGCAGCGATTGGGTGAAATAAGATCAGTAATAATATCTTCAATAGTTTCTGATTGAATAGAATTATCACACACTACTCATTAGTGGGATTATTGAATGAGGATGGAAATGGGAATGGAAAACTTGAACAGAAGAGAATGGAATTGGGGATGCAAAACTTGAATAGGAGTGGCACAAGCCCATTCCTTTATCAATGAAGCACACAAATTCATGACAATCAACTCTAGTTCTATGCAAGAGGTGAAATATATAGCAGTTTTTGCATAACCAATAAAAAATTGATTTCAAGGGAAGATAACCTACTCCACGTATTGATCTTTGAAGGAGGGAATTCCCTAGTAAGACAAACAGTGCAGTGATGCCATCTTATTGTCAGAAAGGCAATTCCTTTCTCAATGACATCTTAAATTCAGGGCAAAGACCTGCATGTCTTTTCAACAGCTGAAATATAAAATAATTTTTACATAAAGAATAAAAAAATGTGAATGCAATTGAGTTGAATAACCAAATATTTCATCAAAATATAAATAAATGACCAAGAAGCTATCAATCAATTCCTATGAATCACATCACCACTCACCAAATAGATTAGATAGAAACCCCATACCTTGATAGGGATTCCCACATTTTCAATGAAGAATAATTTTTATATAAACAATAAAAAAATGAAATGCAATTGACTTGAAATCAAAATATAAATAAATGAGCAAGAAACTATACATCAATTTCTATCAATCACATTACTACTCATAGAATAGATTAGGTACAAAACCCATTCCTTCATAATGATTCACACAACCCACATGCAACCAGCAATTCACTTTATCTAAACTTAATGGATTTGTTGAATATACAAAAAAAAAAAAAAATAGATTCACCAGTTTTTAATATTTGATTTAATGGGTCTACTCTGGATATAATTATTTGAGTTCTTCATAAAATTTGACATCAAACATAAATAACAGAACATGATTCTGAATGCAGAAAACATTATAAATTCCTACATTCACCCCAAACTATTCAAAGGGATTATTGAATGAGAATGGAAATTGGAATGCAAAGCTTGAATAGGAGAGAATGAAATTGGGAATGCAAAACTTGAATAGGAGAAGCTGGGTCTATAAACTCACTTTGTTGGAGAAACTCTGTCAATCACATCATCACAGAGAAAGTAGATTAGGTAGAAATCCTATACCTAGACAATGATTCACAAAACCAAACCCATGATCCATAAATATGAGAAAACATAAGTAAGAACACAATGTTGATAATCATTATCAAATCCAAAAAATCAATGAAATACACAAACCACATGCAACAAACAATTCAACAGGTAGCAAAAGGAGAAATGATAATAAGATCAAATTCTAAATAATGAAATGAAGAAGATAAAACAGATTCATAGACCATAATCAAAATTAACAGCAACTTCCAATGTAACCAAGAACATGAACCCAGAAACAAACCAAGTCAGATAGACAATTTGCAAATTAGGAATTTCACAAACCCTAGACAATAAAATCTGAGTTAATCGTCGAACAGATACCAAAAATGATCACAATTTGCAAAATTAGGAATTTCACAAACCCTAGACAATAAAATCTGGGTTAAATACCGAACAGATACCAAAATTGATCACAAGGATGTACACAATGAACGAAAAGAAAAACAATGAAGATGACAACAGGTTTGGAACTAAAAGCACCAGAAGAATTTACCCGATTGATTGATTGGAGATCTTGAATTTGAGACTCCATCAGGAAATCGCTAACCTGGATGAACGGCGGAGAAGCAAACACCCAAGAAACAGAGCTCGTAGACAGCGCTTGGTAGGGCAGAGGAAAGGAAGAAGGCAAAGGTCCTAGGGTTCCAAGTAATGATTACCTGTTCAACCAAATCCGTGAAGAAGAGAGGTTGCGTGAGCGAGTCGGTAAAAGGGACAACTGACGGCGGAATGACAGAGGAGCACATGCACCCCTGGAGAGGAGAAGCCACGCTGGAGGAGAGCCTCCACCTAGGATTGGAGCCGGCCTGGAATGCGGGGAGCTCTCCACATCGGAGATGAAACCACGACTATCTATTGTTTGATAAATGTGGGATTTGTTAATCTACCTCTTAATTTTTTCTATCTTCCCATGGTTTTAATTTTACATTTAAACCTTTTGTTTTCTTCTTTACAAGGATCAATTATTTTGCAACGTACTCCAACTATTAATTGCAATTTCAGCTTATCAGGTATGATTTTATTCTTTCAAGTTTTGTAATTTCTTCGTTAGTGTTAAAAAATATAGTTATTATTTACATTATTTTTTCAATTATTTTAAAATATAAAAAATCTTTTGTTCACTCTTTATTCTTTTGCTTTTCTTTTCACTTTTGGTAGTTTTCGTTTCGTTAATTTCATTAAGTGAAATTTTGGGTTCTGAATACATTGAGTTAATAAGCTTATGTGAATGTGCTAACTTCAAATATATATGCTTTCTAGTTATTTTCTTCCTAAAAGTAGTATTTCTGTTGGCCTGACATGGTGTTGAATCTTATTGTCAACCAATATAAGATATTGTGATATGTTTGGACATGCATGTATCATTAAATGAAACTTTAGCTACCAATTTAAACCGAAAGAAAGAAACAGTTAATTTTCAAAACAAGACATGTCTCATACTTGCTTGAGTGCAACATCTCATTCTTATTAAGTTGTTTTTGTTTATGCTTTCTGTTACCATGATTTTAATTTTACATTTAAACGTTTTTTTTTCTTCTTTACATGGATCAATTATTTTGCAACGTACTCCAACTATTAATCCCAATTTCATATTATTAGGTATGACTTTATTCTTTTAAGTTTTGTAATCTCTTCCTCAACTTAAAAAATATAGTCATTGTTTACATTATTTTATCAATTATTTTAAAATATAAAAAGGGTTTTTTTTAAAATCAATTTTATCATATTTATATTTTTTGAATATTCATTTTGGTTTTTTATATTTCATTATTGATTTGGTTTTATTCTTTCAAGTTTTGTAATTTCTTCGTTAGTGTTAAAAAATATAGTTATTATTTACATTATTTTTTCAGTTATTTTAAAATATAAAAAATCTTTTGTTCACTCTTTATTCTTTTGCTTTTCTTTTCACTTTTGGTATTTTTGTTTCGTTAATTTCATTAAGTGAAGTTTTGGATTCTGAAAACATTGAGTTAATAAGCTTATGTGAATGTGCTAACTTCAAATATGCTTTCTGATTATTTTCTTCCTAAAAGTAGTGTTTCTGTTCGCCTGACATGGTCCTGAATCTTATTGTCACTAATATAAGATATTGTGATATGTTTGGACATGCATGTATCATTGAATGAAACTTTAGCTACCAATTTAAACTGAATGAAAGAAACAGTTGATTTTTAGAACAAGACATGTCTCATACTTGCTTGAGTGCAACATCTCATTCTTATTAAGTTGGTTTTTTATATTTCATTATTGATTTAATTTTTGTATATTTTCTTTTTTTCATATCGTTTATTATGCATATTCTTATTAATAAGTTCATAATTCATGATTGTTTGTTTAAATAATTATTAGTAGTACTGGTTAGATTTCTGAAACTTCTGAACATTATAATTAGAATTAGTAGAAATTCAATTTACTAGAATAAATAACAATATTTTTGTTCATGTATTTCTTCTTTTGTTCATCAACGGTTGCTGTTCCTTATTCCAGGTTTTGTTTTGCGGAAATCCGGATTCTTTCTTTATATTTCTAGATTCAATTTCATTACTTGTTTTTCTTGAATCTGTTGAAATCTTCTATTAGGGTTTACTTTATTATAATACTCTGTTTTGTAGTAAGAGACAAGATCTTTTGTTTATTCTCGAGTCTTTATACGAAGTCTATCTATCTCATAAGGCTGAATGGTGATGCATGCTGATAGAGAAGATCCAAACAGGTATGGTGCTGAACATTTGTAGAAAATTCGTCACTTTCAACAATTTTAGTTGTGCCTCATATTCAATTTGGTTTTCTCATCGGAAATTTGTTTTTGGTTTTATGTTGCATATGCTTCTTCTTTTTTTAGAAAAAAAAAAAAAACAACGACCATGAATCAGCTGAAAAAACAGAAGGAAAAATTGGTTCAAGAACAACATCATTGACTTTCTCTCTCTCTCCTTTAAAACCAATTTTTACGTTACACCTATTCATAGATGAAAAAATAGTTTACACCAGAATTTTCTTCACATGCAGTCAACATTAGAACAACTCCTGGAACATAGACTTAACTTGATCTGTTCAATGTCTGGATTATGTTATTATAGTTAATATTTTCCCTTAGTTTTTAAAATAAATTTATGAAAAGCATCAATCTTTGTAATTGTTTTTATTAAGTTGATATTTAGGTTTCTTTTCTTTTGCTGCATTTTCAATTTCGTATGTCTGATCTACTTTTCTATTCAATATATTTCACCTTAAGTTGTGAAAATTTTAATGTCAATTAAATTTCGATGTTATACCATCTATAATTTTTTTTTAAATTCTTTCTCAGATATTTTTCATGTTGTAATTCAATTTTATTGGCTTTTCATTTATATGTAGGCCACATTTCATAACTTTTCGTAATTTCTAAAATATGTTGTATAGTAGTTTTCTAAATTTATTTCTTGGACTTTATTGAGGTATGAAACTTTTGGTAACAATTTATAATGTTCATTAATTTGTTACTTTTTTTTTTTTTTGGGTATACTTAGTTACTTGGTTTCTTGCTTAAAAGTCTCAGTCTTAAACTCTAATAATACCATTATGTGCTAATAGGAGGTTTTTGGCAACCCAAGAATATTGGCCCAACGAAAAAGAACGGATTTTCAGATTTCGCTTTTCAATAACCAGGTAAGCAAATATATGATGGAATATTATATCATGCATGTTAACCCATTAAAGAGGTGGGTTAAATCTTTAACTTCGAATGCTCTGTTTTTAATTTATATTCAATTAGTGATGTTTTCTAATTTCCTCCTCTTAATAGTTTCTTTTGCCTGTTAGATAACTTTGATTAGCTAACTCTGAGTTCCTAATCTTTCTAATCTGAAATGGGTGTAGACTACAACAACTCTAAAAAGATTAATTTTGATAAGTTATCAATGTACAATCAAAATAAATAAATATAATGTTTACTAATCATACATATAATGATAATGACTTTGAAAATCCAGCATTCATTGATACGGGAAAACATGATTAGATGTTTATGTAGATGTTTGGTTTCACAATCCATCAAGATAACAGCAATTTTTGTTTCATTGTTTCTTTCAAAACTTTAGTATTTTTTCCTGGACATTCAAAAACACCTGATATGTGTTTCTTACTTAGTTACTTATTTTTGTATGTTGATTATAATGCCATTTTATTTGGGTGATTATTGTTCTCTTGTCTTGTTCAGTAGGTAATAATGGTAGATATAAATGTATATATACCTCTCTTTGCTAAATCATTATGTAATATTATGTGATGCATTTTTAGCATGCTTTGTTAGACATCAATTAACTTTAGGAAGAAAATTGAATATAGGGTGAGAGAGCTCTTCCCCCAACTTTTGTTTCAACTCATGGCGAAGAATTAGGGACAATGTTCTATGTCATTGATGAGCTCGATAATTGTTTAGTGCTGGAGCTGAGAAGAAACAATGATCAGTTGCTTATAACTGACACCTCATTTGAACAGATTAAATCTTTCTATTTTATCAATAGAGGGGCATCTGTTCAATTTAGATATGTCAGTTTCGGAATTTTTTTTATTTCATTGTGGAATCACAAGAACCAGCCCATCCAAATTCACCTTGATCCTGACTCATATGTGCCTGAGCAGCTGAGCTAATGGACCCAGAGACACTTGATAACATATACAGAGTATTCAACATAAAGTATACCAGGATTGATGAGGGCTCATCACCTGATGTGATGGTTCTATCTGGGTCTGAACCATCTGATGATGAGTTTTCATCAGACGGTGATGAAAACAATGATGAAGATGGGACACTGGAAGGAGATAATTCTCATAATCCCATAGATTTGTGTGGTGCAAGCACTTCATCAATGATGGCCAACGAACAAAGTAATGAGACAAGCGAATTGTCTGACCACGGGTAATGCTAAATGTAACTTTTTTTTCTTGTGTTTTGGATTTTAATATCATATTAGAGATTGGTATCTTTTAATGTGGTGACTAACATGTTTAAAATATCCTAAAAATGAGACAAGCGAATTGTCTGACCACGGGTAATGCTAAATGTAACTTTTTTTTCTTGTGTTTTGGATTTTAATATCATGTTATAGATTGGTATCTTTTAATGTGGTGACTAACATGTTTAAAATATCCTAAATCAGATCCACTCCAGATGTTTATTATCAAAAGACCATCAAAAGAGTGATTTCTATATATTTTTTTTCTTGCAAGCTTATTAAATATTCTTCCTAAATCTGTCATTCGTTGTGTATGAAAATACTATGTTTATCTTAACTATGAATTATTCATTGCAGTATCTGCCTTCGAAATTTGCTGCATATCTTAAACTCCCTGGTCCACGTTCCAATATAGAGAAGAATGTATTATTTTTCCACTTACTGAAGAGTGGAGGAAGAGATGGAGAACGGAAGTTTGTGGTCGGGTTGAATGAATGTTGTAGAGTATACAATTTAAAGGAGGGGAACAAGATTACCTTGAAACTCGACTCCCTACCAAACCGCCAGATAGAGTTGTCGATTCAACGATGTTAGGCCTGCTATGTATAACTGTTTGATAAATATTTTGAACTATATGTTAAACTAGTTTGGACTTATTTTGTTTTTAAGATTATACATAATAGTAAACTACATCTCTGTTGGACTTTTTTTTTTCTTTTTCTTAGTGTCAAACAATTTTTATTATATTTTATTATCTTAGAAAACATTTTATAGCATTATTCATTGACATATTGAATAATTATTGTATTCTATTATTTTATTTTAATGTAGTGATAATTTTGTTATTATCGAAATTTAATACAACATATATATGTTTATAGAATATATTTTAGTTATATCTTAGTATTTTTTCTTTTAAAAATCTTTAAATTACATGAATCCCGTGCATTGCACGGGTTATCACGCTAGTACTTAAGTAAAGATAACGATTTGATTTTAAAGATTCAAAAAATGTTCCTATTTGATTGGCATGTTTAGTTTTATTTATTTTGCGAAAAAAAAATGTGGTTATTAATAGATTAGCAAGAACAGGTGCTTTGGGTAGTCATGAATATGTAGGATGAGATCATGGAATCTCTTAAACTACTAGGCGAGATTTGCTAGCTCTTTGAGTTGTGCTCTGTTCTTGACTTTCACTCTATGCGCTAGTCAACTGTGAAATCAAGCTAGCAAAGAGATTAAGAGAACTTAAACGAAACACATTTTTTTTGTGTTTCTTTGGCATTTATAACACAAATCTCAGGGGCTGACGAAAGTATTGATTTTGCTGAAGTTGTCTCACATAAATATTTACAATTTGGAGTTAATGGATTGAAAAGAATAACTGGTTATTAGGTATAGAGAAACTCTAGGGGCATCCGTTTTTAATAATTTCGATTATTATTTGACTATCATAAATATTAAATTGTCATTTAGGTGTGTAATTCTAGAAAATATACATGTCGATTGTATTGATTTATGTGTATAAATTCTGATAAATATATGTGTAAATTATATATTTTTTGTGTACAAATACATATAAATATGGGTGCAAATTATTACGGTTAAGTACTGATCCAAAATTATGTTGCAAATTCTGAAGAATGTGAGTGTAAATTGTATTGATTCATATGTGCAAATTCTGGTAAATATAAGTGCAAATTATATGTTCCTTATATATAAACACATATAAATATGAATACAAATATTGCTGGCCAATTGTGATGGCAAAAAATAATAAATTTTAATAGTCACGTAGTATTACTCATTAGGTATATTCGAATGTGTATATACAATTATGGTTGATTTTCCTTTTTTACTGGATAAACTTTGAGATTTCTTGCATTTAAACACCCATAGGAAGATATAGGTTCAAGAGAAAAGCTCTACAATCAAGTAAAATACCTAATCAAGTCTAACTAAGTTGTTATTAAGAGTTTTAAATTCACGCGCCTCTTCTTCTATGTTGCTGTTGCTTCTTATTCTTTTCCTTCTCTTTTTTTCTCATTTTTCTCTTTCGTTATCATCGTCGCTATCACCACCACCACCACCACCACCACCTCCTCCTCCTCCTTCTCCTCATCCTCCTCCTCCATTTAAATTTCTTCTTCTCCTTCCCTTTCCTCATCCTTCTTCTCCATTGTTATCAACATCGTTATTGTCATCATCGTCGTCTTCTTCTTCTTCTCTTTTTTCATCATCTTTCTTTTTTATTATCGTCGTCGTCACCACCACCACGCCACTACCTCCATCTCCTCCTCCTCCTCCTCTTTCTTTTCTCATTTGGATTTCTTCGATCTCCTCCTTCTTTTTCCTCCTCCTCCTCCACTATCATCATTATATGTATAACAGTTCAAATCCAGAATGCACCGAACTTTCTTAATGATGGCGACACACAAAAAAACTTAGTTCAAAACAAGTTCAAACAAAAAATGTACCTTATTAAAATCTAGAATGCACCAAAATTAAATCCAAAATGCGCCGAAATTACTTAATAATGACGATACACGAATAAACTCGGCTCAAAGCAAGCACATATCAAGTGCATTTTATTTAAATCCAGAATGCACCAGAATTACTTAATGATAACGACACACAAACGAACTCAATTCGAAATAAGCATAGACCAAAAAGTGCACCTTATTTAAATTCAAAATGCACCAAAATTACTTAATGATAACTCAAAACTCCTCCTCCTGCTTCTTCTTCATTATCATCATCATCTTCTTCTTTTCTTATTCATCTTTTTCTTCTTGTTTTACCTTCTTACGATTCTTCTTATTTTACTTTCTTAACAAGAATAAAAACAAAAAAAAATCAAACAAAGAAGAAAGAGATTTACATAATGCTACAAAATCTCTAAGAAGAGGATGAACCTACATTCATTCAACTAAATAAAATTGCAATACATTACAAAAATATTCATTCAAGTCTAATATGAGAAACAATGCTCTTAAAAGAAGAAATAAGAACAACAGAAAAAAGAAAGAAATAAAGAAGAAAAAGAAGAAAAATACAGCAATAAATAAGGGGTTAATAATCAAATTAGTCTCTAAAAGATAAGACATTCTTCAAATTCATTCTTGAAAGATTTTTTTGATCAAATTGGTCCTTCAAAGATTGCAAATTAATCATAGGGTTAAGTACGATTTTGGTCCCTAAGGTAGGGGTTGAAATTTGTTTTCGTTCTCAACCTTTTTTTTGCTTAAAAAACCATTCTTAAGGTTTAACTTATTTTTAAAATTGTTGCTTTTACCAAAATTTTAATTTTTATTACCAAATTACCCATAATTAAAAAATATATAAAAAAAGAAAAACGAATTAAAGGGGAAGAGGGAAGGGAATCACGCTGGAGGAGGGGGCTTTCCAGGGAAGAAGAGGGGGAAGGGAAGGTGTGGAAGAGAAGGAGAAGGAATCCGCCCCTGCCACCGCTCGTCGTTCAGTCCTCGCCGCTGTCGCTGCTCCTCGTCGTTCGGTCCTCGCCGCCAGATCTCGCAGCTCTTCTTCCTCGCGTTCTACTCCACTGGCAGCGGCATGCACGGTGACGACTTCAACCCACCGTGACGACGACGGTGGCCAGCTCCCTTCCAGCGGTTGCGACATGCATGAACGGCGGCAGCAGTTTCTTCCTCTTCGTGTCACATCGTCGCATCGTCATTTATCCCCAATTTTGTTTCTATTTCTGGTTTTGTTAATCACATATTTCTGATTCTGATTTTGTTAATCCACCAATTTTGATTTTGATTCTGATTTTGTTAATCACATTGTTTCCAATTTTGATTTTTTGTTCTTCTACTTCTGTTACTTCTACATCTGATTCTGCTTCTATTTCTAATTTTGATGCTTTTGATTTTACTTCTGGTTCTAATTCTGCATCTGATTCTTTGTTCTCTTAATTTTGATACTTCTATTTCTATTTCCAATTTTGCTTCGACTTTTGTTTCCAATTGTGCGTATACTTCTGCTTCATTGTTGTTGTTGAAGAAGAAGAAAAAAAAAGAAGAGATAGTTTCATTGTTTTTCCTTTTGATTCATTGTTCTTGTGCTTCTGATTTAGATTTGGATTCAGATTCATTGTTCTTGTGCTTCATTATTTTTTTTGATTCATTATTGCTGTTGCTGGTAATTTTATTGTTGTTGTTGTTGTTGATGGAGAAGAACAAAAAAGAAGAATAGAAATAGGGTATTTCAATGAAGAAGCAGAAGGATATTTTGGTCCGAAGGACGGTTTTTAAAATAAGTTAAATCTTAGGGACGATTTTATAAGAAAAAGAAAGTTGAGGACGAAAAAAATTTTCAACCCCTACTTTAGGGACCAAAATCGTACTTAACCCTTAATCATATTTGTCCTTCAGTCACTTTATTAACAATTTTTTTCAAAGATTGATGTAAAATGTTAATTGATAACATATATAATACCTAATAAGTCTAATTGGATATTGATCAAATATGTTTATGAAAATTTATTAATTTAATCATTTTCTCAAATTATAAAAATCATATTCCTAATAAGACCTAGTGACTAAATTGATAGATTTTCGTAAACATATTTAGTCAACGTCTAATTAAACATTTTATGTGTCATGTATGCTATCAGTTAACATTTCACATCATCAATCGTTGACGAAAATTATGAATGGAGTAACTGAAGGACAGATATGATTAATTCGTAATTTTTGAAGGACCAATTTGACTGAAAAAATCTTTTAGGGATGAATTTGAAGAATGTCTTATCTTTCAGGGACTAATTTGACTATTAACCCATTAAAGAAGACATTTTTGTACTTTTATAGCAAAATTTTGGTGTAAAAACTAATAAATTTATGTGTTATATTGTTAAGAAATTTCGGTGTTGTTCTGATAAATTCTACATAATTTAAAACTCTTCCTTCTTCTTCTTCTTCTTTAACTTTTGCCTTTTTTTTCATCTTCTTCTTATTTTATTTTTTTCATAAATTCTTTTTGTTTTACTCTCTTAAAGAAGAATAAAACTAAAAAAAAAATCAATGCTACAAAATTACTAAAAAAAAAAGAAAAAAATGTAACTACAGTAATAATAAAAGAATAACAATAAGAAGAAAATACAAAAAAAATGCAAAAAAAAAAAAAGAAGAATACAAAATATAAAGATATCAACGTTCATATTCACATTAATAGCTGGAGAGTTGAAATATATATATATATATTCATATTCTTACTAAATTGATTTTTATTAGACTCAAACTAAATTATCTAAAAAAATTGAATGTATAACAAGAGGTATATTTAATTATTTTTTACGAAGATTATACATTTATACCACATCAATGTGAAAGACATTTATTGTGGCCATGTTGTTTGGAACTCATTAAAAAAAAAGTCATATAATGAACCTTTGAGAGAAAAGGACGTTAATAATTAAATCAAATCACAAAT
>NC_029791.2:121113437-121115856 GCF_000816755.2 Arachis ipaensis | reverse complement strand
AATAAAAGAATTTTTCTTTTTTAAAAATAAAATTAACAATTTGTCCATGTAATCCTATAAGAACTAAGAGAGTTAATACTCAAAATGGCCTCCTGAAATTTGACTTAGGATTCAATTTAATCCTCAAATTTTTAATTGACCCAAATTGTACCATAAAATTTTAACGCGTGCCTCAAATTGACCCTTCCGTCGATTTCCGTCACCGAAAAAATGACATGATAAATTTAGTTGACAATTAGCAGTGGCACAAGAAAAACGACGTCGTTTTTCAAAATCCCAATTTCCTGTTCGTTCATCATTGAAGGGGTGTAAAATTTCCATGGTGCCAAATCCAAACAAACCAACAAGAAGCTCCTACAACATCCTTCCACCACCGCCGTATTCGTAATCGTTGCCGCCTCTTTTTTGTTCGTGCAACCTTGGCCACTGCACCAATGTGCACCGTTCGTCGCCCCCTCCTTCTCCTCCTCCTTCTCTTTATACGGTATCTTCCTGTTTTTTCTCTTTATCCATTTTGTCTTGGCCGGAATAATGAGGGAGGGGGCAGTGGTTCTGGCGTCGACGGCTTTGAGAACGTGGAGGGGACTCTCGGTGAAGGAAGAGGGTGAGTTGAGGTTATAGTGTTGTACTGGAATCCTATCCCCCATTTTGTATTTTCTTTTTCAATAATAATAATAATAATAATAATAATTAAGAATCATTTTGAAATAAAATGGAGGAAGTAGCATAGTTGTAAAAATCGAACCAGACTGGCCGATTTAATAAAAAATTGGTGAATCGAATATTAAACCGGTCTGATTTATTTCTTGAACCGTTTAAGGAAGGAAACCGTTATGAACTGGTAAGAACCGGAACAAATCGGTCAAAATCGGTGCAAATCGGTCTAACCGAACTGATCTGTTTGAAAAATTATTCAAAAAGTCTCCACTAGGTTTTGAACTCAAAACCTTCAAGGTGCAACAGTGCACACTTGCCACTTAGCCATAAACCCTAAACCCAAAACTTTCAAGGTGCAACAATGCACACTTGCCACTCAGCCATAAAGCTTCTTACTATTATAAATGACAAATATTAATTATATAGTATACATTCAATTACATAATTTTATAAATATCTAATTTAATTTAAATTTGTATTCTCTATTTTTCAAATTAATTATATTTTAATTATATACCATTATTAATATAAATATAAATTTTATTAAAATTTTATTAATCAGCTTGATTTATTTCAATGCTAGTATTGGGATTAAAGTTATTTATTTTGATATTAATGTTAAAATCTACTGATATTATAGTTAGATGATAGAATTTGTGAATTAATTGTTACTTTTATTGTGTCAAATTAAGATACTATTGTAGTATTACTGAAAAATTATATGTTTTTTTATATTGATTATTTTTAGAATTTGAGACTTAATTCTTTCATAAAATGTTAGTGAAGATATGTATTTTAAATTTTAATTTTAAGCTTTTAACTATTTTATATTTTTTATTTACGTGGCACCGGTTTTACCGGTTCAATCAGTGATTTATCGGTTGAACCAATAAACTAGTAAACCAGTAATTTGATCGGTTCAATCACCGGTTCAGTTCTGACAACTATGGGAAGTAGAAGCAGTTGTGGTTGTGGTTGTTGTTGTGAATGAAGCAGTTGCTCATTTGTGTGTAGATGAAGGTGATGATGATTACTTGATCACTAAAATTGGGTTGGAGAAAAGCCATGGAAAAAAGGAGAGAGTGTGAGTGATGGATTTAACAGCTATACGGAGGGAGAATGAACAAAAAAGAAGAGATGAGTCTAAAGTTGAGGATAAGACCATACTTGAGGTTTTTGAAGATCGAAGCAGTACCCAAGCCATGGCTACTTGAGGAGGAGGAGGAAGAAGAAGACAGAAAATTAAATGACGTTATTTTGAAACAAATAGCAAAACGGCGTTGTTTAATTGTGCCATGTCAGCTTTTCGGTGATGGAATGACCAATTTAAGGTATGCGTTAAAATTTTAGAGTATAATTTAAATCAATTAAAAATTTAAAGACTAAATTAAATTGAAGTTAAATTTCAAGGGTCATTTTGAATATTAAAAATTACCAAGGATATGAATTTTTTTTGTATATATACATGTTGTATTAAAAAAATAATTTGTCGCTTTTTTATATTAGAGAACAAGTTTTTAAAAATACTAACAACATGGCTTTATTCTTTATATTTTATTGGAATGAAATTAAGAGTTAGGCAAAAATATATATTTACTTCAGAAAAAAATTAACTTTAAACTTTTGCGTTAAATTTGATCCATATAGTATTCATGTAAAATAAAAATAAAAATAACATATATATAGATATATATATATATACTAAAAATTTATTATGAAATTATTTATATTATTTTCATATTTTTATATACAGTTGAATGTC
>NC_029791.2:121110122-121113387 GCF_000816755.2 Arachis ipaensis | reverse complement strand
TTGAAATTAAATTGTTAATAATATTATTATTATGATAAAAAACGATAAAATAAAAAAGCTAGCCGCTAGTTTTGTTTTAGTGTGTTTTCTAAAATTATCTAGATTGAGCCTATAATGCCAGCTCCTTCCTTTTTTCCCCTTCATTACGCTAGATTCCATATTGCTAAACCCAAAACTGAAGCTAACCACAACCACTCACCTCCGTGTTGCGTGGCCTTCCTCTTCCTCCCCCTCTCCCTCTCCCTCTTCCGCCCTCTGCCACGTCACTGACTCACTGGTAATTTCCAATTTCTACGCTTTGGTGGAATATATATTTCTCTTTGATCAATGTTATCTCTGAAAGGTTAGCATGTTTTATATTGGTTGGGTTGGAATATATATACCAGTAGTGGGCAATAAAATTTCAATGTCATGAATTATTCCTGTGTTTAAAGATATTTTGGTTTTACATCGTGGTCTGTCCAGAAAAAGAGGACTATATTTCGGTTTATGCTAACTTCAAAGCTAAAAACTTACAAGGTTGAAAGGGCCAAATGTTGCTGCTTTTTCTAATTCTATATTTCCTTTGGTCTAATTTTGGTTGGCTGGAAGTTTGCTCGTTGAATTGACTGTGTCTGGATATGAACATTTGTTTTGGTGTAGTTTGGTGTTTTGATGTGAACTGTCTTATTGACATTTGATATTAAGCATTTGGGAGTGGCTACTGGCTTTACCCTGAGCCCTAAACCTTGGAATCCTTGGTTCCTTCATGAGTTCTTTCTTGATATCCAAACTTAGATTTACCCAATTACTGGTTTTCTCTTCTAAGTTTAATTTAATTTTAAAGGATATTTGCTTGTAAATTTCATATTGGTGCCACTCCTTTTTGAATTGAGTTAATTGTAACCAGTAAAAACTCATTGTTACTAAGTTGAAAACTTGAAATTCCCAGCAAACAAAATCAGAAGATGACATTGCAAGGTTTGAGTACGGTGGCACTAGCAATACGGCCTCCTAGTCCTCGATTCAAAGTAGACAGTGGTGGATCGAGGTTATTATATGGTGATCGAATTTCTTCTTATGGAGCATCAGCCAGCAGAATTAGAACCAAGTCAGTAAGATGTGCAGGTTTGGGAGAAAGCCGCCAAGGTTCCTTGGGCAATAACAATAGTGTTGTTTATGAGGGTATTTATGGCCCCTGGACTATTGAATCATCCGATGTTCGCGAGGTGTTACACTTTCTCCATTCAAATTCAGTGCAGATTAGCTAGGCTAACTCCATTGTAATTTACAGCTTAAAGCATTGTGTTTCGCTTATGCCATGTATGGCAGGTAATTTTGTACAGATCAGGACTGGTGACAGCTGCGGCATCATTTGTGATCGCGGCATCCGCTGCCTTTTTTCCGGATAGCTCATCACTAAGTGCTGTACTCAAGCAGAACCTGGATGCTTTTTATGTTATTGGCTCAGGTGGGTTGGGTTTATCATTACTTTTGATTCACATCTATGTCTCTGAGATCAAGCGCATCCTGCAAACATTGTGGGTGCTTGGCGTTATTGGATCAGCTACTGCTTACATCAACTTTGCACAACCAGCTCATGAGAGTCTGACACAGTATGTTTTGGAAAACCCATCTGCTGTTTGGCTTGTTGGTCCACTTTTTGCTGCGATGACAGGGTTGGTCTTCAAGGAAGGTCTTGCTATATTTGTTCTTTTGCATTGAATATTAATTTGAAGAAATTTATCTTTTTTAAACTTTTGTATTCTCTAAACAGGATTGTGCTATGGCAAGTTAGAAGCAGGAGTACTCACTTTTGTTATTCCTATTCTTCTTCTCGGTCATTTGGTATTCTTTTTTTAATCATCTATATAGTAATTTATTATACATTAAGTCCATAATCATGTTCTTTTTTAACTGATCATGGTTTTATGAATTAAAAAAATATTGTATTCACTAACTTTTTTTTTAGTTTTATATCAATCCTAGATAAATTATGCTTTAGTGGAAGCTTGATTATTCCATTGCATCTTTCTTTCTTTCCTTAGTCTATTTGACATGGGAATGATTACACGTTATTTATTTTTTCTCAATACTTTTGTTCCTTGCTTGTTACACATAGATAACTAAAAAGTTAAAAATTTGCAGTCTGGTTTGATGGATGATGGACCTAAATTATTTCTACTTGCTTCATGGATGACGCTTTTCGTGATATTTGCGGGAAGGAAGTTCACTCAGCCAATTAAGGTATATTTAGCATTATTTACTCTCTGAGTACTTAAATATAAGTTCATACCTGATTGCTGGCATTTACGTGAAGGATGATATTGGCGACAAGTCTGTTTTCATGTTCAATTCTCTTGAACAAGATGAAAAGGAGATCTTGCTTGAGAAATTACAACAGGACAAAACTCAATAGTGATGAGGCATCAACTGAATTATTACATTTTTTTTTTTGGATGACTATTAGGATAAATTTTGAGATGACGTAGCTCTATTAAGATGTGTTTTCATACTTTATACTCTCTGACTGCATCCTCAATACCTATAAATATTTGTATATATCAGAAAAGACAAGAATGTCCATTCAATTATGTATCTAAGTAAAATTATCAGAATCACGGTTTGAGTCTTTGTTTGTCGAATTGATTCTAGATAGTGCTAGTTCTATCAAAATTGGATTGAATTAAAGTAACTTAAATATTGTTGTACACTCATATTCTTTTAATATGATTTTATCTTTTTGAATTATTCATATTTAGATTCTATTTTCTGTTCATTTTCTTAGAATTTATCTTTATCACGAGTAGAAAGTTACTAATTTTCACTCTTTCATTATTACAACTAATCAAAACAAAAAAAACACAAAATTAACATAATTTAAAAATAATTACTCGTTCTCATACATATTTCCCAATTGTACATAAATATAGAATAAGAAAGAAGAAATCATGTGATTTTTTTTATTTTGTTTTGTTTTTTTTTTCTATTTTTTAATAATGAGTGTTTTTTTATATTTTATGTAAAATTTTAATATGCATGTGAATGCTTATCTAAAAGTAATGCATATGTTTAAAAAAGTTTGTATGGTATCAATTGAGTACTATGAGACTTAGAATGAATAATGCTTCTAATATATCTAGAAAAAGCATAATATTAAAAAAAAAGTTTTTCATTCAATTATGTATCTAAGTAAAATTATAGAAACATCATCCGAGTCTCTAGTTACAAACTTGATTTTAAATAGTGCTAATTCTATCAGTATTGGTTGGAAGTAAATTAACTT
>NC_029791.2:121109180-121109960 GCF_000816755.2 Arachis ipaensis | reverse complement strand
CATATACTTATATTTTTTTAATATAATTTTATTATTTTAAATTATTTATATTTAGATTCTATTATCTATTAATTTTCTTGAGTTTTTCTTTATCTAAGAGCTTTTAAAGCAATAGAAAGTTACAAATTTTCACTCCTTTTATTATTGTAAATTAGTCAAAACTAAAAACACAAAATTAACCTAAGTTAGGAGACTACCTCTTAAATGAGTATGGGGAGACTATGCCATACTCATTTTTTTTTTTTACCAAAGATAGTGTGTTCTTTTTTGTGTGTGTTTTATGTACAATTTTAATATGTATGTGAATACCTACTTAAAAATAATGTATATATTTAAAAGAGTTTGTGTGCTATCAATTAAGTACTATATCAAAAATCAGCATGTGATGATGATGTCTTTATGACATGGAGAGGCATGCATGGTAATAGCACATGAACACTGTTATGATGTAACTCTTATGGAGTTGCAAGCGTTTCATTTTCTGTGTTTGGCATGAAAATTAATCAGTATTTTTTTATCATTACCCAAATTAATCAAGTTTAATTAGTTTGTTATGGTATGTGAATTATTAAGAGGTGAATAATTCAAGTATTATTATGTTTTTGCAGTGTTGTATTTCTGCGAGATTTCTTTTATTGTATATCCAAGGTAAACTTTCAGTTTAGCAGAGATGGTATGAAATAAGGAAGAAATGAATGGTAACTGAGTATCACCAAAAAAAAAAGAAAATATGATGTCAAGAAGAGTTGAACAAAATTTATGTGAATATTAAGTAATAGT
>NC_029791.2:121107930-121109119 GCF_000816755.2 Arachis ipaensis | reverse complement strand
TAAAAATATTTAAATATATTTTTTTAATGAAGTGTTTTAAAAATTGAATTTTAACGTATTGAAAAAAACCTTGTCACCTTACCACTCTATCACAGTTACATCATAAATAGCATCCATGTGTTACATATTACCATGAGCATCGTTATATTACCATGGGCATCGTTATTATTCCAATCTATCATGTCAGGACATATCACATATGTTAACTTTTCTAATCAGCACCATATAATTTTCTTAATATTAAAATATTTTATCATGTTATTTATACTCTTCAGTATTGACATTCACAAACTAGGCATCAACTCATGTGAATGCCTACCTAAGAGTAATGTGTATGTTTAGAAGAGTTTGTCTGCTATCAAATGAATAGTGCTTCTAATACGCCAAGAAAAATCATAATAATAAAATATTGTATCATCTTTTTCGTACTCGTGTTATGGATGTTCACACACTTCAACGGTGCTAAGGCATCACACTATGTGAATGCCTACCTAAAAATAATGCATATGTTTAGAAAAGTTTATGTGTTATCAATTTAAGTACCGTAAAACTTGGAATAAACAATACTCCTAATACACCTGGAAAAATCATAATATTAAAATATTGTGCTCGTATTGTTTGCACTTTTTACTGTTAACATTTATACACGTCATCACATGTTGCATGATATTTTTGTAATCTACAAATTAAAAGTAAAAAATTTTCAACATCTATGGTACAATTTACTCTATACTATAATAATTTATTATGATGCAAAGTACTTAAATAGAAGTTGATATTTGATTGCTAAATCTTTTATTTGTACGAAGGATGATATTCATGATATGTATATTTTTATGTTCAATTTTTTTAAATAAGATGAAGAGAAGACATTGTTTGACAAATTACACCAGGACAAAATTTAATAGTGTTAGGGTATCAGGGTATCAGCTATATTTATTGTATACTCTTTTTTTCATGACTACTATATTTATAAAGAGATAAATTTTGAGACGATAACAACACTGTTGAAATGTTGTTTTTGTGTGCCTTCATTTCCTATAAATATTTTGTATATAAAAATATCTATCTAAGTAAAATTTTCAAAATCACCATTTTAAGTCTCTATTTGCATAATTGATTTTAGATAGTGCTAATTTTATTGAAATTGTTTTGAAATAAAGTAACTAAATATGATCATATATTCGTA
>NC_029791.2:121107524-121107822 GCF_000816755.2 Arachis ipaensis | reverse complement strand
ATTTTATTATATATATATTTTTTTTTATCTTTTATCATAACTCTAAACTAATAGAAAGTTTTTTTTTTGAAAGAGAAAGCTCAACATCGAAATGGAACAAACAAGACAAGGAAAACTAAACAAATAAGTAATTCCTAAATTATCTTCGGCATAGCCATCAACAACCTGAGTTACTTACCACACCATTTCTTAGCATATAAAAATGTTTGAGTCACACAATTTTCAACTCCTGTTGTCTTATTTTAAAAAATACCATCATTACTTTCATTGTCACAAATTAATCAACACAAAATTAACC
>NC_029791.2:121106360-121107330 GCF_000816755.2 Arachis ipaensis | reverse complement strand
CTATGAGATTTGGAATGAATAATATCAACAATACACCTGCAGGAAGCATAATATTAAAATATTACATTTCTTTTTGAATTTGGTTTGCCTTCTCAATGCTCGTCTTATTGTTCAACATCATCACAAATCATCATTCATCATATACATCATCAGTCATCATGGCTAAACTTAAACACATCATCAATGCAAAATTCTTATACTTTTCAGTGCTAAACTTTCACACACATAATCACATACGGCATGACGTATTTGCAATTTACAAATTAGAAGTAAAAAACATTCAACATCCATTGTACTTATATTTTTGGTCTTTGATACTGTCTGTACAAAATTTATATTGTTTGCATGAAGATGATATTGACAATAAATTTATCTGTTTTTCATGTTCAATTCTCCTAAACAAGATGAAAAAGAGACATTGCTTGAGACATTCTAACAGGACAAAATTTACTAGTGTTAAGCTATGAAGCACAGACATGGACACGGACACGGGACACGACACGACACACGATAAGACGACACGCGAATTCTAAAAAGTTGTCAGATACGGGGACACGCATATATTAATGATATAATATATTTATTAAATAGAGATATTTTCAAAAACAACCATATGATATGCATTTCTTCCTAAAGTGTATAGGTATTTAAAAGATAAAATCCTAAACTCCTATGTCTTAATAGAGATAGTAAGAATTTTGTACATCACATGTACACAAAAAAAAAGTTATCTAAAGTCATATTATTTCTCCATCATATATGGTTGATATCTTCATCATTAGAAAAAGTCACTCTTTTCAACTCCGGTTTATCAAGAGAAAGGTGAGCAACTTCAAGAACACCATTTTCTTCATCAATTGGTGAAAAAGCATCTCCAACAATATCCCACATCATAGTTTCTCCTTTATTGTATTGTGGAGTTTTTCTTGAAAGAAGACGAAGATTAGTGTGGACAAATACTAAATTTTCT
>NC_029791.2:121089111-121105701 GCF_000816755.2 Arachis ipaensis | reverse complement strand
ACACTTTTTCCAAAACAAAACTTTGTTTTTTTTTAAATAAATAAAATAAATATTTTATCAAAATGTATCAAATTTCTTGTTTTGTTTACAGTGTAAATGAGATAATACTACACATATGTTGTTTATAGAAAGTACGCAACGAAAGATGTGTATATTTTGTTTACACTGTAAACGAGATACGTTACGACAATTTTTCATTAATTATAAAAGGATATGCATCCTTTGTATTCTCGAGGAACATTTCACTACTTCTTCTGTACCTTTTTTTTAAGAAAATAAGTCAAAATATCTAGTAGTAGTAGATATTTGGTTGTTAGTGTGTATTTTAATTACCATATGAGAAATAGTGACAATAAAGTGATATTTGAGTGTGAGAATCTCATTCTGTTGTGTATCCAGCGAATTATGAAACACAGACACGAACACGGAACACGACACGATATGCAACACGGTGACACGCGAATTCTAAAAAGTTGTCGGATAGGGAGACACACATATATTAAAAATATAATATATTTATTAATATTAAATCAATAAGTATTTTAAAAAAAACTATATGATCGCATTTCTTCCTAAAGTGTATAGGTATTTAAAAGATAAAATCCTAAACCCCTATGTATTAGTAGAGTTAGTAAGAGTTTTGTATATCACATGTACATAAAAAAAAGTTATCTAAAGTCATACTATTTATCCATCATATATGGTTGATATCATCATTAAAAAAAAGTCAGTCTTTCCAACTCCAGTTCATTAAGATAAAGGTGAGCAACTTCAAAAATACCATTTTCTTTATCAATTGGTGAAAAAACAATATCCCCAATATCCCACATCATAGTTTCTCCTTTATTGTATTGTGGAGTTTTTCTTGAAAGAAGACGAAGATTAGTGTGGACAAATACTAAATTTTCTGCACGTTTAGGCTTAACTTCAACTTGTTTCTTTTTAGGAAAGAATATGATTCCAACTCCGGTTTATCAAGAGAAAGGTGAGCAACTTCAAGAACACCATTTTCTTCATCAATTGGTGAAAAAGCATCTCCAACAATATCCCACATCATAGTTTCTCCTTTATTGTATTGTGGAGTTTTTCTTGAAAGAAGACGAAGATTAGTGTGGACAAATACTAAATTTTCTGCACGTTTAGGCTTAACTTCAACTTGTTTCTTTTTAGGGAATGGATAAAAGAATATGTGCTCCAATTCCTTTCACAACAAGAAGATGAAGATGGTTTCCCTAGTAGCCTAAGAGCAATTGGTTGAAGAAATTTTACTTTACCACCATGAATTAGCCACCAAGACTTTGCATCAATTATGCCTCTATCATTCAAAGAGTCATAATCATCAAAGACACCTCTACCATCAGAAAAAGCTTGCAAATTCAATGTTTACCTTTCTCCTCTCTTATTCATTAGGAAAATACCTCTTCAAGCATTTAACTCTCTCATTAGTGATCTCAATATCTTGATGAGGAGAAACTCGTGTAGGATCTTCTCTCAACCATTGGTGGCTATAATACCTATATAATTAGTGTTTAAGCAGAAATTAATAATGATTCAATTATCTTCACCTATAAATAAAAGTTATAAACAATAAATGTAAAAAGTTACCTTGGATTCAATGAATGTGCTAAACAATAAAGAGGTGTGCTATTTTTTGTCCATCTTTGAACTAATATTGAGTGCACAACATTGTAGAAGGACGATGACTCTTGTTCATCTTTTCTTTCATAGAGATATATAGCACTTTTTACTTTCTTGATCATTGAATCCCACATCTTATGGACCAAATGAAGAGTAGGTGCATCCGTGTCTGTACTTCTTAAAATATCATAAATAGGATTTGTGAAAGCAAAAATATAATCAATTTTTTGCCACCAATTTTCACTCAAAATCTTTTCTGTAACAAGCTCAGCTTTGCCAATATTATCTTCCTTGTATGAAGATCACTTCTCACTTATAACCATCTCTTTGAGGCCTTGCTTTAACAACCTAAATCTTTTGAGCATCACAATAGTAGAAGCAAATCGAGTAGGAGCAACATTAAGCAACTTTAGTGTATTAAATTCATTGAAAATAGATAACCTCATATGATGATTAACAATGAAATTTTTTATAAAAGAAGCATCTTCAGCAATTTGAGTAATCCATGAGCATTCTTGATAAACAAAATTATTCTTCTCTGTATTCTTAGCTGCACAAATGTCCTTTAAAGCAAGGTTGAGAGTATGAACAACACAAGGAGTCCAATAAACAGATGGAAATTTAGCTTCAATCAATAAACCAACCACTTTACAAACCGGCGCATTATCAGTCACAATCTGCACTACATTTGAGAGACCGACTTCTCTTATCACATCTCTTATTTGCTTTGCAACATAATCCTTGTCTTTGATCTCATCTGAACAATCTACAACTTTCAAAAATATAGGCCCACTTTCAGTTATAGCCATAAAATATAGGCCCACTTTTATTGCAAGCTTTTGTGCTATTTCCAAGCCCCATGCCATATATGTGTCACAAACTATGCTTGTGATTCTGTTACTCCCAACATCCCTGGAATTAATGTCCCTTATAAGCATTTCAAGATCACTAGGTATGGTTCTCACCATTGAAGCAATTAAACCAGCCACGTCACTTCTATCATCTTCAGGTCCTAACTCCTAACCCATCAGGAAGTGAGACTAGCTCCACTTCTGAACCATCAAGAGTAACCTTACCGTTCATTGTAAAAAGAACTCTCTTGTGGTTGAACTCAGTGTTCACAAAGGTAACTTTGCAGCCATGTTGAACTAGTTTGTGTTCTAAGTGCATTAAAGGGTTCACATGCCCTTGTGCTGGAAATGGCAGAACTAGAACATGTTTCAAACCCATCTTTCTTATTATATATGCTAAAAAACACATTAACAATCAATACAGCTTTTTTTCCTCTTGTCTTTCTTCTGTGTCTTTCTATTACTTTCTGGTTTCTAATCTTTTCATAGCAGCCAGTAAAAAATTCTAAAAGAAATCTCTAACAATACCTAATTTCAGAAGCATAAAACAAAACAAAACCCAACCGAAGAGATGCACAGAACAAAATAGAAATCCAGAATCAAATGGAAGCACAAAACTGACAAAACAAATCAGAACCAAAGAGAAGCACAGAGGCCAGAGCAAAATAGAAATACAGAACCAGAAATTGATTGATGTAAAAATAAACATTCTCTCTTACTTGAAATGGAGGATGCAGAAGAGCACGGCGAAAGAGCACGGAGGAAGAGCACGAGAGCAGGGCAACGGTCACGGTAGAAGTGGTGACCAGGGAGGCAACGAACACGACAGCGAGAACTGGAGCAATGACGACAATAAGTGGTGGCTGGAGAAGCAGTGAATGGCAGTGAACAGCGATAACAAGCACCGCAGAAGAAGTGGCGGCAGTGAAGAGGAGATGTTGAGATTAAGAGTGAGTGGGTGTGGAGAGGGACAACGAACATCCACGGCGATGACGACCGGAGGTGGCGGTGATGACTAGAGGTGGCGGTAGATTGGCGGTGAGGAGAGGGTGAGTGGGTTTGGAGCCACTGAGCCAGAGATGGGTTTGGGGGTGGAGGTGGAAAGTTAGGTTTTTAACTTTTGTTAAAGTGAAAGGGCAAAACTGAGGAGAACTTTCCGAAATGTTATTGGGCCGTGTCCGTCCGTGTCTGGGTCGTGTTCGGTTGGTTTTTTTGTTTTTTTGGACAGGACACGTTTGGACACGAGAGACACGTGTGTCGAACGAGTGTCTCTGTGCGTCATGTTCGAAATGTGTCTGACACGCCGACACGACAATTAAACAAAGTGTTCGTGCTTCATAGGTGTTAAGATATCAGTTGTACCAGTATTTTTTTTGGATGACTGTCATATCTATATGGGAATGAATTTTGAGATGATGATAGCTCTGTTAAGATGTACCTTTGTATCTTTTGGCTGTGTCTTTAATTCCTAAAAATATTTGTATATATCAAACAGAGTATGTTTTCTCATTCAATCATCTATCCAAGTAAAATTATCAGAATCTCCATTTGAGTCTCTATTTGTATTTAGATTCAATTACATATTAATTTTCTTTTTATTTTTATCATAACTCTAAACTAATAGAAAGTTACAAATTTTCACTCTTTTCATCATTACAAACTAAGCAACACAAAAAAACACAAAATTAACATGAGTTAAAAGTAATGTATATATTAAAAGATTTTGTATGCTATCAATTGACTGAATTGAGTACTATGGGATTTTGAATGAATAATATTAACAATACACCTACAAGAAGCATAATATTAAAATACAATTTTGTTAGGTAGACAATGACTTTTGTGAACAATATGATCAATGGGCTCTAGAGTTGACCCAATAAAGTAAAAAAATACTCTACCCCCAAATTACCTACTAAACCCTAAGATTAGGATAACCATCCGCACACCTAGTGAATTGAACATCCAGCCATTGTTAACTGTGTATGAGTAAATCGAATCAAAAGGAATAACCACCATCCAACTAAGAATTAACATAATCATCTGCATACCTATTGAATTAAACATCCGATATATCCATCGTTCACATTGTTTAGTATTCTCATTGTCTCCTTATACTTTTCCATTAAGGAAATATTACATTTTCCTTGGATTTGGTTTGCCTTTTCAATGCTCATTTTGTTGTTCAACATCACACAAATCATCATCCATCACATACATCATTACTGCTAAACTTTCACACATCATCATTGCTAAACTCTTATATTCTTCAATGCTAAACTTTCACACACATCATCACACACTACATGACGTACTTGCAATCTACAAATTAGAAGTAGAAAAAGTCCATCATACTACTTATGCTTCTCGTCTTTGATACATGAACCAATCTATAGTATAAAATTTACTCAATACTATAATAATTTATTGTGATGCAAAGTATTTCAATAGAAGTTAATATTTGATTGCTAACTCTTCTATTTGCATGAAGGATGATATTAGAGACAAGTCTATTTTCATATTTAATTCTCTTAGACAAGATGAAAAAGAGGCATTGCTTGAGAAATTACAACAGGGCAAAATTCAATAATGTTAAAGTATTAGTTGTACTATGATATACTCTTTTTTGAATGACTGACATATTTATATGAGGATAAATTTATTTTAAAATGATAATAACTCTATTAAAATGTGTCTTCTTCATATCTTTTAACGGTGCCCTCAATTCCTATAAATATTTTTATGGGTTTATCTATATTGTGTCCTAAGGGTACTTGTTAAAATTATAAATTAAAAAAATTTTATTGGGAATACAAAAATTTAAGTTTTTAATGCATTTGTTTTGTATTTATTAAATGAAAAATTTAAAATCTTTTACTAATGATAAATTTATCCGGAAACAGGAATACATGTTAGCCTTTTTTTTATGTGGACACAAAGGGAGTCACAGACCCCAAAGGCAGAAAAGAAACAAAAAATACAAAGATAAGTTAACCACCTCCCCTCAAACAAAGGGCACCAGTACTATCCACATAGTAAGAGAGCATGAACGGTCTCTGGGGGAGGAAAGTCAAAGATATGAAGACCAAAGGGGAGGCATTGGCCTTTCTTGGCAAGAAGATCAACTACTACATTAGCATCACAAAGAGAATGGTTCCAGGAGACATGATTCATGTATTTTGTCAGCACCTTAATATCATCTAATAGGGGAAAACATGGGTGGTATCTTGGGCAACCATCCTTTATAAAGCTGATAACCATCATAGAATCAAACTCGATTGCAATACTAGTAAACCATTGTCAATAGCAATTTGCATACCCTTAATAACACACCACAATTCTGCATACATAATAGAGCATCTACCAAGGTTGCAAGAAAATTTTTTGACAAATCTACCAAGGTTGTCACGTAACACACCACCACAAGCAACATTTCCGTTGTGAGAGAAAAAAGACCCATCCACATTTACCTTAATGTAATTTTCAGCAGGGAAAACCAACGAATTAAGACGTCAGAGTTAGTGTGGTTCTTCCTTACCGTAGACTTTCATCAAGACTTCAATGGATTATCTACTACGAGCCTTGATTGCTTCAGCTATATTCACCGGGTGCAAGATAGCACCTTCGAAGATTAACTTGTTTCTGGCGAATCATAAAGAAGAAATCGCCATACCAAAGTGGCTTGGCCAATCACTAGGGCTAGAGAGGTTGCTCATCAACCAATTTCTCCTATCTAATCTGAAAAATTCCTAACCTGAGATTGTGAATTTAGAATTCTCCAAACTTCCACTGCAAATGAGCATTTGCGGAGCACATGAAGTGAGGTTTCATTGTTATGGTTGCAGCGGGGATAGCTTGAATTTAGGGTCATATGTCTCCTCTTCCTTTCAGCATTAGTCAAGATTGTATCATGGGCGACAAGCTAGAGAAAAAATCTTCTTCTTTCTAGCCCTTTCCATCTCAAAACAAGGTTGAACAAGTGATGACTAGTACCGTCTTCTCCTTTTTTTGCTTAATAGGCTGTTTTCAGGTTGAAAGCACCATCTAGAGAGGCAGCCCATGCAATGTGATCCTCTCGTTTCCAAGGAGAAGGCTGAAACAAGGAAACAATCATTCACACCACTGGTTCTGGCAACCATTCCTTTAGTTTGTTAACGTCCCAAGCTCCTGAAACCGTTAATGAAGTGCCCGATATTTTGGTTAGTTACCCAAGGGACTTTTCTATCAAGACGCCAAATATTGGACACCCATTGATGTTCCCAAAAATTGATGCATGACCCATCTCCGATATAACAGATGGAGTTATCTTCAATATCTTTTCAAGAGGAGCAAATGCCTTTCCATAGATTAGAATCATTTTGCCTCCTATTAACATTAGGAATAATATTATTCTCACACCGATATTTCGCTCTAAGCACCCTGGTCCAAAGGGAGTCCTTCCTCTCAATAAGACCCCATCCCGCTTTCATCATATATGCATAGTTCATGTCTTTTGCATGGCAAACTCCTAATCCACCAGCCCTTTTTGGGTTACCCACAGTTTTCCAATTTAAAAGATGGAATTTTTTGAATTATCTGTTTCCCTCCAAATAAAGTCCCTGCATTTACGATCAATAAAATTACAAGTAGAAACAGGTAGAACAGTAGTTTGCATTATATAATTAGGAATAGAAGAAAGGACATATCTCACCAAGGTTGTTCTTCCATCTAGAGATAGAAAGGTAGCTTTTCAATTATTAAGTCTTGCATTAATCTTTGATTCAATCTTCTTGTAGGTATTCCTTGTGACTCTAGAGTGAATAAGACGAACACCAAGATATTTTCCCAGATTCTCAATTCTCCTGAATTCCAAAAAGTCACTAATTTTCTCCCGAACACTGTAACCCACATTATTCGAAAACAAAATTCTAGTCTTATCATTAATGATCTTCTATCCAGAAATCAAGTAGAAAGCATCCAAAACTTTCCTAACAATATTACCTTGACCCAAATCTGCTTCCATAAAAAGAATAAGATTATCAGCAAAGTAAAGATGGGATAAATTAGGACTATCCTTATTAAGACGGACCAGTCTCCAAAATTTGTGCTCTACAGCCGCATTAATGAGTTGGGATAACCTTTTCATGCGTAGAACGAAAATATACGGGGAGATAGGATCTCCCTAGAGGATGTCTCTAGAGGGAGATAAGTCATCAAGCGCTTCACCATTCCAAAAAAACTCTCATTTTCAAAGTTGAGATACAGTAATAGATTAAATTGACTATGTGCTCCAGAACACCGATGTCTTCCAGGGTATCTTTGATAAAGAACCACTCCAGTCTATCATAGACTTTTTCACACAGATTGTCCTTGTCTTACTTCCATATGCATCATCAGAGAACTGCGAGTAATAATATCCATAGTCCAACAATCATTACTCCACAAGCACCAAATACTATCGGAAAACCCTCTAGCATCCTCATTGAAAAATTTGTCAAACCTCAATCTCTCACAAATAGATCTCCCAGGATCATCACTAATGTGAGTTTCCAACAAGATACAAAAACTAGCACGATATTCCCTTCTGATATCTTTGATTAGAGTAGGAAAAGTTTTTTTTCCCTACTCCTCCACAATTCCACACTATAAGATTTATCATAACCACAGAAGAAGAACAGGATATAAACATACCCCAAATCAATCTTGAGCACGAGACCCAAAAGCCAGAGCAGGTGCATTCACTATATCGTGGTCTCCATAACTTGAATTATTGCTTGTGGTGTTCCTAGCATGCAGAGTCACTAATTTCCTCCCGAACATTGTAACCCACATTATTCAAAAACAAAATTCTAGTCTTATCATTAATGATCTTCTATCCAGAACTCAAGTAGAAAGCATCCAAAACTTTTCTAATAATATTAGCTTGACCCAAATCCGCTTCCGTAAAAAGAATAAGATTATCAGCAAAGCAAAGATGGGATAAATTAGGACTATCCTTATTAAGACGGATCGGTCTCCAAAATTTGTGCTCTACAGCCGCATTAATGAGTTGGGATAACCTTCTCATGCGTAGAACGAAAATATACGGGGAGATAGGATCTCCCTAGCAGATGTCTCTAGAGGGAGAAAATTCATCAAGTGCTTCACCATTCCAAAAAATTCTCATTTTCACAGTTGAGATACAGTAATAGATTAAATTGATTATGTGCTCTAGAACACCGATGTGTTCCAGGGTATCTTTGATAAAGAACCACTTCAGTCTATCATAGGCTTTTTCATACAGATTGTCCTTGTCTTACTTCCATATGCACCATCTTAGAACTGCAAGGGATAATATCCACAAGCCAACAATCATTACTCCACAAGCACCAAATACCATCGGAAAACCCTCTAGCATCCTCATTGAAAAAGTTGTCAAACCTCAATCTCTCACAAATAGATCTTCCAGGATCATCACTAATGTGAGTTTCCAACAAGATGCAAAAACTAGCACGATATTCCCTTCTGATATCTTTGATTAGAGTAGGAAAATTTTTTTCCCCTACTCCTCCACAATTCCACACTATATTCATCATAACCACAGAAGAAGAACATGATATAAACATATCCCAAATCAATCTTGGGCACGAGACCCAGAAGCCAGAGCAGGTACATCCACTATATCGTGGTCTCCATTACTTGAATTATTGCTTGTGGTGTTCCTAGCATGCAGAGTCACTAATTTTCTCCCGAACACTGTAACCTACATTATTCGAAAACAAAATTCTAGTCTTATCATTAATGATTTTCTATCCAGAACTCAAGTAGAAAGCATCCAAAACTTTCCTAATAGTATTAGCTTGACCCAAATTCGCTTCCGTAAAAAGAATAAGATTATCAGCAAAGCAAAAATGGGATAAATCAGGACTATCCTTATTAAGACGGATTGGTCTCCAAAATTTGTGATCTACAGCCGCATTAATGAGTTGGGATAACCTTTTCATGCATAGAACAAAAATATACGGGGAGATAGGATCTCCCTAGCGGATGTCTCTAGAGGGAGAAAATTCATCAAGTGCTTCACCATTCCAAAAAACTCTCATTTTCATAGTTGAGATACAGTAATAGATTAAATTGACTATGTGCTCCAGAACACCGATGTCTTCCAGGGTATCTTTGATAAAGGACCACTTCAGTCTATCATAGACTTTTTCACACACATTGTCTTTGTCTTACTTCCATATGCACCATCTGAGAACTGCGAGAGATAATATCCACAGTCCAACAATCATTACTCCACAAGCACCAAATATCATCGGAAAACCCTCTAGCACCCTCATTGAAAAAGTTGTCAAACATCAATCTCTCACAAATAGATCTCCCAGGATCACCACTAATGTGGGTTTCCAACAAAATGCAAAAACTAGCACGATATTCCCCCTCTAATATCTTTGATTAGAGTAGGAAAAGTTTTTTCCCTGCTCCTCCACAATTCCACACTATAAGATTCATCATAACCACAGAAGAATAATAGGATATAAACATACCCCAAATCAATTTTGGGCACGAGACCCAGAAGCCAGAGCAGGTGCAACCACTATATCGTGGTCTCCATTACTTGAATTATTGCTTGTGGCGTTCCTAGTATGCAGAGAATTTCTATCCGGGGGTTTTTGCTTTGGCATTGAGCTTGTTGATTTTTCTGCCTAATCTCTTTAAGATTGCTCTTACTAGAAATAGGAACGAAAAATCCATCCTTTACAACATACTCCTCCAGGATTTTCTTCATTGCTTTCGAAGAATGCTATGATTCCATTTGCTCTTGTTGCAGTCTTCACATACTCGCAAATAGGGATGGAAACAGGCTAGGCAGCCTATCAGGAGCTTGCAGCCTGGCCTGTTATAAAATAGCACAGGCTTAATCTCTTATAAAAATCTTAATATGTTAATAGGCCAGGCCTAACCTCACTAATTAGCCTTATTGACCTGTCAGGCTTGCCTGTGCTTGTTAAAATATAATTAAATATATAAATAATTTTTTATTATTAACAAAATTATTAGATATTTTAAATTTATTATATGTATTATAAATACTTTTGTATATTTTAAATACTTTAAAAGTTTAAAAATTCTTATAAATTTACATATAAATATTTTTTTTTTTGTAAAAAAAATTTGTCAAGCTTTTAACAGGTTTCAGGCCAAGCCAAACTGAATAATAGGCCAAACTTAATACTTTAAAAAAAAGTCTATAGTAGGCTGCAGACCAAACCCAGGCCGACTAACTACATGACATGTCTGACATGTTAAGTGTAAAGCCTGGCTGGCCTGATCGGTTTCCACCCCTACTCGTGAGCATCTCATGTTCCATAGCCATAGTTTCAGGGTTCCTTGATGTTGAACGCTATTGATGGATATTTTTGGAGAGCTTTCGGGAACATTAGTCTTTTTTGTTGTTTCAGGGTTCCTTGGGGCTTTTGCTAAGAGTTCCTGGCCCATTCATGGTAATCTGCTTTTTCTTAGGAATTTGGGGATTCTTACCTGCACCAGGCCTTAAAATTTTTTGGGCCAACTGGGTATTTAGCCCATTTCCTTTAGGAGTATATTATAACTGGCCCACTTTGCATGGCCTCCTGATTCTCTTCGACGTGACTCCCGTTATCATGCTCATCAACCTCTCTCTCTCTTCATAAAGCACATTAAAACGTGATCATTTCTCAATTGATTGCACCATTTTATGATTCTCACTTTTTCGAATACATGAGATTCTTTTCCGTTAGCAGCGATTCTTTTTTCGATACTTACGCTTTCTGATTTTTTCCTTATTTGGCGTCTGAGCATCATCCATGGACCAAATTCCAGAGGGCTTTGGCTATATCTTGATCCTTGCACTCTAATCGGATCTTCTGTATTTGATTCTCCAGTCAAAATTAATGCATTTTGATCGCCCGGGTTGTTCCCTTCCACAGAAGTTCCTTCCTCATGATGGTCATCCTCCTCAATGATGTTTTCACTACAATCTTTCGACCTATGTCCGTAAAGACCACGCGTGAAGCAGATAAGATGGAGACCTTCATATTCAATATTCAATATTCAATATACTACCCAAAATAGATCGAGGAACCAACTTCTTAGTTAGATCGATTTTGATACAGATCCTGGTGAACCCCCCTCTGGAATGAATAGAGGTTAATTGCACGATCAATTTTAAGCATGGTTCCTATAACAGACACAACCCTCCATAGGAAATGTGGGTTATAGAGTTCAATAGGTAAGTTCGGGATCCGGATCCAAGCAGCAATCTTTTTAACCTCCTTTTCTGGTTCCAAAAAGAAAGGTCTCCACCTTTGAACAATCAGATAATGTCCGACAACCATCTACGGTCCTCCTGTGAGTGCATAGGAATAGTCCACTTCCTCTGAAAAATGAACCAAGAAAATAGTCAAAATTCATGTCTATCACATTAATCTTACCTTTCCTTACCAAATCCCTAGCAAGACATTGTTCCATGAAGCCGAGATTCACTATCTTCCCTAGAACCTTGACAATGAACAAGGCATGTCAAGACTTACATTACTCATTGAACTCTTCCTTCATCACCTTGATCTCAGGGCAAGGGTCAAAAGATTTCTCTTCTTTAGGAAGAGCATCCTCCTCCCTATACCAACGATCCTCCGGATTAGGTTTATTTTCAACAGGATCCATAGATTGTGGGCTTGAATCATTTTCCATAGGCCTTGGCGTCACCAGCAGGGAGTCTCTATACGAGACTCTTGGTTTTGGCGAGGTAGTAGAGTCAAACTCCAACGAGAGATCCATATTATCTCCCGGTTGATTTAAGTCAACATCGCAGATTTTGACTTTTTTGGTGTTTCATTGCATCAGGTCATCTTTTTCGAATGAAATCATAGCAGAGCTCTCACGTGTCTCTATTGTGATAGATCATATATAAATCGGAAACTTTTTCAAAGGCTCGGATTTGTTTAGTTAAGATTTAAAGAATACTTCAAAAGCAATGCGAAATTAAGTAATCAAAGTTCAATTTTCTTTAAAATCTGCTAAAAATCCTCCAAGAGTACTTCTTTGACCAAACCGCAAAACATAAGTCTCCTCATGTTTAAATCAAACTTAAAACATAAGCTTTTCTTAAAAGATTAAACTTGAATCACCTGTTTCTTAATAAATCAAGAACCAAACAATAGAACCTCTCGAATCCAATCCTTTTCTAAATCATACTTGAAAACAAAATCTTGAATTTCATAAAATTTTAGCAGTATCTCCCCTAAAACTTGGACTTTGCCACCCGTTTCGGGTCCCAACCAAACCAGTATACAATCCCTTCCACGGGTTCAAAACTAAATCAGTTTAAAATCAGACTAATTTCAAAAATTTCATATCCTTCTTATAATTCAAGAAACCCGCAACCTCTTAATTGAGTATGGAGAGACTATGCCATTTGAGCTATTGCTTCTTGGCATATATATTATTATATGTTAGCTAAATCCTATTTTTATATATCAAAAAGGGTGTGTTTTCACATTCATTTATGTATTTAAATAAAATTAGCAGAATATATGTGCATTAAAGACATTGGCTAAGGTTGCAATGCATTTTTTGTGGGATCTTGCATGATTGGTTATTCCCAACTAACTATATTAATTGGATGAGATTTTTTCCCCACTTTCTCCTCTAAACTGAAATATAGAAATTAGAAACAAAATTACTTAATTTTTTGTCGAATTAAGGGATGTAAAAGTAATCCGTTAGCATATACGATACTCTGAATGAACTTTAATTTGCTTCCAATATATATGAATTTGTGTGACAGCCAGTATATACCGCTTGGTCAAATAAAGCATCTTTTATGAATTTGGTGTTCTTTCTTAAATGTTAAATGTATCGTAACAATTTGAAACCTATTTTAGCAAATCCTTATTAAAACATGCAACTATGCAAGTTTCCTTTGTTTTCCATGAGTGCGTGTCCCTCTCTGTGTATGTGTTATAGTAATGCCATGAAAGGGACAGAACCTTGAGAAAATAAAACATTTAATATCTTCTGTTGGTTGCAGTTATTTACTGTAGATTTCTTTTGCTTTCGGTGTTTGTTGTTCTTGATGTAAATTGGTCTAAAGGGAATTGGAAAAAAAAAAAAAACAACAAACTATGGTTGGAGAGGTTTAATTTGTTTCTTCTTGGTTCTGAACAGTACTTATGATGCATTAGATTAGGAAGTTTTGACCTATGTATATACAAGGGTTTAATTAATTACTATGTTGATGCTTGTAGCACCCGCCTCTGTTTTAATTCGTTTAATTAATTGATATCAAGCTAAGTAGTCAATAATTTAATTATATTTGCTCCTTTTATAAAATTCCTATCACTTTAAGAATCAAATTCATTCGTAACTTAATTAATGTATTTGTACCGAATTTTCTAACTGATAGATATCATGAAATGAATAGAGTAATTGGTTATTGTTCGGTGGGTGATGTTCATTAAAGCAGTGTCACCAAACCTGTGTTTGTGATCTTAAAATAACACATCAGACCAAAGGACAGAAAAATCATATGTCTTTTGCAAACATCACGTAATAATATGATCCAAAATTTTTAACACTGAGTTGAGAATGCTTAAGCTCTTGCTCTTGAATAATCATGATCATCATTTAACAGACTAAAACAGAGAAACTGTTAGTAGTAATATAATTTCAATTTTCAAACCCAGAGGCAATATAAACATAAGTAGATTTTGGATAATGAGGAACACAGCGTGTACATATGATCTAGATTACGTTGCTTAATTAGTTTCTTTTCTTTCTTTCGTTTTTTTTTTTTTCTTGCGAAACAAGGTAATAATACATAGTGTCGAATTGATTCTAGCAGAAGAGGGGGCCACACCTCTTCTTCAAGAAAGAGGGGTTCTGATCTGGTGGGTGCATGAATTTGCAGTTAGGACAGGAAGGAGAAGATTTGCACAGCATCACCAGCATGTGACACCGCATGCAAACCGTTGCAACCATCTCTTTCTCATTATCTCCCTCTGACATTGACAGCCACGACGGAGTACGGATCAAACCCTCCTCCTCATTATTATTCTTCTTAATAATAAGCTTGTTCGAATTCGTCCCCTCCGCTACTACTGCTGCTTCTTTCTTCTTCAGAGATTCACATGTCAAGTTCAGATCAAGGTCTAAGCTCATGTGATTCTGATGATTCTGGTGATTTGGAGGTATCGGTTCCGGTTTCGCCATTGACTGATAAAAAAAACCATAACAAATATTAACCAAATGAAATGAAACGAAGTTGATAGCTAAGAGTTGTTAAATGATTTGACAGTCATTTAACGACTGTCAGTTATCAACTTTATATGAAGTTGACTGCAGCTGAATTTTCAGCCATTTATTTCTGAATAAATGAATAAACACATATATACCTGATGATGATGAAGAGCGAGGAATTGACGCCATTTATCTGGGGTAAAAGGGGTGTCAAGGTGAAGCTGTATGTCGAAGACCTCTTTCTTTGTTGAGTTTATCATGTGATCCTTGAAGAATTCTTGGGCAAATGGTGGGTGGTCTTGGGGACCCTGCTGCCACTTTCTCTTCTTTGAAGTGGATTCGAAATCTGCATGGAGTTCGGTTCTGGTTCTTGGGCTCTCAGGACCCAATGCTTTCTCAAGGGACATCATAGCTAAGCTACACACCTTACAAATCAAAGGGTTCTTAATTATATTGCCATCAACCTTTTGCGTCTGTCTTTTGTAGAATGAAAGCATGAAGCATAAGATAAGATTATTGAGATATATATAGAGGAGGTAGGGTACGGAGACATGTACACATTCAGTTCACTTACTATACCCAACCTAATTACGACTGTAACTATGTTAAATTTATATTACAATTATTAAAATATAGAATATACATTATATAAGTTAAATAATATATATATGCAATCACTAATTTGATTATTATTTTTTTGTGTGTAAACAATAAATAGTATTTTTGTGATCAGTTAATTAATGTTGTTTTCTCTTATTAACTTAATTTTTTGATAATGCTTTTTTCTTTTACTAAAGATAGAGAGACTCGAACCTGCGACCTCTTAAATGAATATGGAGAGACTATGCCATTTGAGTTATAACTCATTACTTGAGAAGATCTCACATATTTTATGCCAGTTTTATATCTTTTTACTTCTCAATTCAAATGTTTTTTTTATATAATTAAAAATTTTTCGACCATGTTAGTTTACATTATAGAAATGAGCAAACTTAGTTAACCGGTTTTTTGTGCCAATTAATTTGTTTTTAATTTACTCTTTGTAAAACAAAATGTATTTTTTTTAATTAAGAATTAAATTGAAAAAAAGCCCAAAACTACATGGTAATTTTTAAGGAGGATATATAGTGACAAATTTTATATAAATAGTTATTTGTGAAAAATAAAAAATGTTCTAACAACACTAAAAGTTATCCATCAAATAATTAAATAAGTTATTACATAAGTATTGTTTTAAACTTTTTTAACAAGTATCAGTTACTAAATTAGTTATATATTTTCTAGAAAAAAAATGTTATATATATTAAAAATTAGTTATTATATATTTATGTATAAATATATGTATTATTTTATATATTTTTAATGTATATTTTTTATATTATAATATATTTTTATATGTATGACTACAATTTTTGTTATTTTCTTATAGAGAATGAGTTTCACTTTATCATCTCGAAAGATAATCTTATGAAACAGGGAACAAAACTAATAGGCTAAAATATATAATAAGGGTTCATAAAATTTAATTTTAACAGAACTTCATGTCTTAAGTGCTCAGAACGTTACAACCATGCCTATAAAACAGTCATCAATGGCCTTTACACATATGTCGTCAATTCAGCTGGATCGTGCTAAGTGATTCAACATTCCTTCATTGCAATACATAATTTTATGTAATATCTTTGGAATACAAATATTCTGTTCACAGAAATAAAGACTTGATGAATTTCTTTTATAGTTATTAGCTTGAATAAGCACAATAATCAGTTAATCACATACACATTATAAAAACAATAATAATGGTTTTAAAAAATTCAGACAGAAATTATAATTATTTATATTTCTCTCAAAATTAAATTTATAT
>NC_029791.2:121087507-121089075 GCF_000816755.2 Arachis ipaensis | reverse complement strand
TACTTTCTTTGTGTATAATAATATTATAAAATGATAATACCAAACAATAATGACCATCATATCCATGCTGACCCCATGCAATAAAATGTTAACATGTATGTCAACATCATATGAATCTAATAAATGAAATTCTCTCATCAAAGCCACGTCACTCCAGGTCGCATATATACGCGCAAAAGAAAAGAAAACCAAATTGCGAAGGAAAACATACGACAACATATATGTAATCATAGGATAAATTGAAGAATTTGACGAACAAGTATTCTAATTAAGAAGTAATTAAATAGATAAATTAAATTGATTTGGCTCTTGCATGAGAGTACGGGACATAGTGAAAAGGCAAGTTCAAAGGTCAAGTTTGATTGCACTAATGGCAAGGCGGTGATAACAGAGAAATGGGAGAAGAGAGAAGAGTTATGTGTGTGTACGTATGGCATGGCCATTATTATTTATATTTAATGTTGCGAGTTTGTATACGTATACAGTTGAAGGGGGAAGGTCTCGATTCTTGAATGCTTTAATGTAAAATAATAACTCCAACTTCCCTAATTGGGTCACTCAATAAGCTATAAATAAATAGTATGCTTTTAAAGCTCTCAACACCCTCGTCAGCCATTAAAACGAACCACGGCCACAGGTGACCTATGCTATATAGAATTAAACACTCAACAAGCAAGCTTTAAAGGCTCTCAACACCCTCCACCATTAAACCAACCAAGTTCTATGACTTATGGAATTAATAGCGTATACATGTTTTATATAAGCAATTGCTTGTGTTAAGGACACTAAAAGTAGTTATTTTTTAGGCTTTTAATTTTTATGCATTTAATATTTAAAAGTACATTGAAAATGTAACAATTTTAATTTTCAATAAGACATTAATTAATATGGGTCTTAAAAACACATGTTAAAGTTATTATTTGTAGAAAATTTTAAACTTTTACTTTAATACATAAATAACAAGTATATTCATAATTTATTTTTTATATTTTTATATAAAATCTTTTAATTGGTATTAAAGTAAAATCTTTTGTGTTTACCTTGTATTTGAGGCGACACTAGTCAGTTTTCTGTTTTCCCCTTTTTTTTTTACTAAAAATATTATTGGTTTCTAATATTTTTTCTTTCAAAAATTTTAGTTTAACAGGATAAAAGACAAAAGTTTTAGTTTTTTAATATATTAAATATATAAAAAAATAAAAAATTACTATTTACTTTATATTTTTTGTTAAATTGAAATTTTATATTTGTAATTTTATTTAGCAAGTGTCTTTACACCAATGATCAAAATTCAAAAATATGATTTTTTTTAAATATTGAAAAATATAAGTTTTAATGTTTGTTATATTAAAAGGTTCCAAATTTTTTACTTTTGACTATCTTACCAAATAACTTACATTTACTTGAATGGACAATTATTAAAATTTTAAACATGTTAGTCCATCAAATTTAAGAAAAAAATTAACAATTAAAAATAGCTTGAAAATTAATAACTGAAATTAAATTATTCAAATTATTTTTAAGTTTTATTAATATTTAACAACTAAAAAATCAATTAAATAATTTAT
>NC_029791.2:121079014-121087241 GCF_000816755.2 Arachis ipaensis | reverse complement strand
ATTCGTCTAAGTCTATTCAATATGTCCACTACAAAAAAAATGCTGAATACTGTCAGATTTAACGTTGCAGAATAATGACGGATTTATCGGTGGAGAAGGCATCAAATTCGTCAGGTTAAATTATTACCGGTATACATTTCCGACAGTAAATTTGCTGGTAATAACTAGAAGAAAAAAAATAGGTGAGTAAGTTAGTATCGAATTTACCGTCGGATAAATCCGCTGATAAACCCATTTAGTAAAAATGCTATGTTTTGGTAATCCGTAATGGTTTACCCTCGGATCTTTTCGACAATAAATCCGACAATAATTTTGCCCTAAATTCGAAGCGTGAACGCTCTCCTCCTTCATTTCGAATCCGTCTTTCTCCCTCTCTCTCTACCCTTTCTTCTCCCACTCTCTCTTTAACCCTCTCCCTCCCGCCACTCCGTCAGCTCCGCCGCCGTCTCCTCAATTTGTTTATCTTTTCTCTTTCTTCTTCCACTCTGTCTCTAACCCTCTCCCTCCCTAGCCGCTCCATCAGCCCCGCCGCGTGTCAGCCCCACCGTCGCATCCTCTCTGGAAGCCCCTCTCCCTCTCGCTGCATTCAATTCTACCAGCCGCCACCAACAGTGCCGACATCATCAACATTCTTCCGTCCACCTCTGTGTCTGCATTCTTCGATAAATAAATATTTGTTTTTGTTTTTGTTAAATTTGGAATTAATTTAGATTTTAGTTGTTAATTAGTATTATAATTTAATTAGAAATAATTTTTTTGTATAGTGAATTTAAGTGATTAAGATAGGATTAGATTAGGTTATTAGACTCTTTTGAGTTCTAATACTGTAATGATGTAATATTGTTGTGGTTGTGCTGTTGATTTTGAATTGGAATTGAATTTAGTAAATTGGCGATGCTCAAACTTGAATGCATATATTTCACATAATTCAAGTTATTCTGTTCAAATAGCCACATTGCTAAATATTTCTGAAGTTGGTTAAACTTACTTTTATATGAGTCAATTTTTGGTTAAACTAATTTTATTGGTGTAATTAAATAATTAATTCTCTATCATTCTAGTAATTATTTATTTTATACCTAGTCAGTGTAATTAATTATATTATATTTTAAATATATTTTAAGAGTGAAAATGACAGTAAATTAAAAAAAAATCAAATATGAGATCATTTTAAATGATTTATGGATGAATTTTTATTTGCATACGGACAAAATTATACATGTAGCAATATATATTGCTAAATGTTTGTGAAGTTAAAATGTGCATTTACCTCTTTTGTTTTATTTGATTTCAACGGATAATGTATTTTTTAACTAAATTTAACGTAGTTTATTTTTACTAAGCTAAGCATTTTGAATGATGTTGTGAATATGTTTAGCATATTTTTAATTGGTATGCTCTATGCAGACATGACGACAGGTAGAGGTGTTGCGGATCAGCCTAGTGGTCGTGGTCGTGGTAGAGGGAGGATTTCTGCCAGTATCACTGGAAAATCTGGATTCTCTCCCTCTAATCCGACTACCTCAGTGACGTCACATGTTGCAGGTGCATCAAAACAGCTAATCATCATGGTGCCTAACCTCAACTACGTCCCTACGTCTACGGCAATGACGCTGCCTCCATCCGATCAGCATCCCACTATCTCGGTGACGGACACCGCACCGCTGGAATCCTCTTACGGAAACCAGCTGATGCCCCTCTACCACTTCCCATCGTACGGATGACGATTTGACCTAATGGCAGAACGATGTAAGTGCTACTTTAAGTCTTTTATATATATGCTGAAAGTGTTTAATAATCTGTGATTAATTATTCTTGGTTATTGATTCTAGTTTTAGTGGATTTAGGATTGTAGGTTTGAACTGTTGAAAGTGTTTGATATCGTGATTAGTGATTCTTAATTATTGATTCTAATTTTAGTGGATTTAAGATTGTAGGGTTGAACTTATGAAAGTGTTTGATATATGGTGATTATTGATTATTGATTCTAGTTTAGTGGATTTATGGATGTTGCTTCTTGATTATTGATTGTTGTTCAATGATTGTTGATAATTGGTGTTGTTTAAGTTAATTGTTGATTGATAGAGTTTGTGGCACATTCCTATTATAGATAAAATTCTACCAAAATTTCTAAAAAAATCTTTATATATTATGGTTATTTGCTTCTGAAGTTTTAATTTATATTGCCATATTGGTTTGTTTATGAATTGTTGGTAGGTTTGTAAATTGTTGGCTTAGATATGGTGCTTTTGCGGTGCGGTTTGGTATAGTTTTTTAGAGAAAAGTCATATGATCCAATCGTTTAATTAAACTGTAGTTCGATTTGATTCAGTTTTTTTATGGAGGCCATCCAAACCAAACCAATTAAAATCTGTTTGGTTTGGTTCGGTTTTTCAATCAATTCAAACAAAAACCTGCCATACTATTTCACAAAGTCATAACATTGAAATCATTGAACACAAATGCACAATAACTAACAAAAGTCTTGATCCAATGAAATTCAATGACAAAAGAAGATAAAATACGACAATTAAAGAAGTTTAAAAGTTTAATAGTCAACATAACAAAACATAAAAATAAATTTCCAGAAAGAAGAGCCACGTTTTGGTGTCCTCTCCAACAAAAAAAATGAAACTTTTTTAAGCAAACCAACCTGAAATCAAAAGGCAGTTACACAACAACAACAACAACAACAACAATAATATAACACCAGTAAAAAAATATTCTAATTTAGTTATATACTCTAATATTAAAGAGAATAATTCGTATCATGATAAGATGTACTCAATCAGACTCAACACCAGAATCTTCTTTATTAGGATCAGGAGTGGGTACAACTATAAAACTTACAAAACAAGTAACAATCATAACAAATAATATATATAAATAAAAACTAGATTAAAAATTATTCAAAGGTAATAAAAAAAATTATCAGTCCAAACTTGACCATACCTAATTCATTCCAACTTCTCCAAATCCTCAATAAGCTCCTCAAGAACAAGTTTTGGAGAGCATCGGGGCCAATTTTGTGTACAAATTAATGCCTCACCTGTGATCGGAGTTAGAGAACTCCTATAATTATTCAACACCCTTCTTCCAGTACTAAATGTCGATTTTAAAGTTACTGTAGAAACCAGTATGGTTAAGACATCTCTTGTAATCTACCCAAGAATTAGATATTTAGTAAAATTCATTTTTCACCCGTTTAAGATGTCAAATTGCATACCACTCTTCTCTAAAGCCTCCATAGGATATAAATTCACCTCATTCTGGTTAACACTCTCATTGAATTGCATTTCTTTCTCAAATTCTATAGCAAAAAAAGTTATTTACATCAAGTTCTTGTGTGCCAATTTCAAGAGGATCTTGACAAGTAGATCTTTGATAGTTACCAATCCCACCAAATAGCCAATAGCTATCAAATACCTTAAAAAGCGTCCCCTTCACCTTTGAAGTCAAGAAATCAGCATCTTCTTTTTTCATACAACTTCTCAAAACTCCACTTGATCAACTGAAACTTATACCTAGGATCAAGAAACACTGCAATAAAAATTATCATATTTGTATTTTTTTATATTTCTCTAATATTTATTGTACTTGGACTTTATTTTCTTAGCCATGCCTGAAAGTACTAGATCTAAGATTCCCATCTAATGCTTAAGTGTAGACAATATTTTATAAAAATCATTAAAATGTTGAGAAGATGTAACAAATGTTGAACCATAAACTTTGTTGGTTACATCATAAAATATTTTTAAAAACTTGACAAAATGTCTTGCATTCTCCCAATCCTCAGACTTAGGGATCCCATCAACCATTATAGTATATTCTAAGTCTCTCCCCTCTCCCTAATCGTTTAAATGCCTTTTGAAACTTCAAAGCACTTTCAAGCATTAAAAAAAGTAGAGTTTCATCTGGTAGGAGCATCTATATGCATAATGCCTTTTTCTTGAATTCTAGCTTCTTTAATCATAGCCTTAAACCTCTCAGTACAACCTGGTAATGCACACACATGCCTAACTACATTTCTAATATTTAAAATTTAATAATGCGTTTCTCTCAACCCATCATTCACAATAAGATTTAAAATATGAGCACAACATCTAACATGTAAAAACTCTATTTCAATGGATGTGAGTTCCAATCTTCCATTCTACTTTTCAAGTAAGAAATAGCAACATCATTTGAACTAGCATTATCAACTGTTATAGAAAAAATTCGCGATATCCCCCATCCCAACAAACATCTCTCAATCTTTCTACCAATTATTTTTTCCTTGTGATTCTTGATAGCACAAAAATTCAGGACTCTTTCTTTACAGTTTCTAATTAGCATCAATGTAATGAGCAGTAAGGCAAAGATAGTTCAAGTTTTGCACAGATGACCAGCAATTAGTTGTCAAACAAATATTTTGATTTGGTTGATTAAAAATAGACTTTAACTTAGTTTTTTCATTCATAAAACTTCCAACAATCCTTAGCAACTGTGATCCTTCTAGGAATTAGAAACTTGGGTTGCAAACAACTCATATAATAATGAAAACCCTCCCCCTCAACATGCAAAAAAGGCAATTCATCCACAATAATCATTCTAGCAAGGGCTTGTCTACAAAGACCAATATCAAAAGATACAGCAGAAAATGAACTACCTATTTCTTTCTCATAATCTTTTATCACATCTTGAAAACAAAGAATCTTTTGAGTAGGATCTAATTCCTCCTTAGGAAATTTTTTGCATTACGACAACAAGTAATTTTTCATGTTACTAGTGCCATTTTTATGTATATCACAAGTATAACTAGCCCTACACTAATTGCATTTAGCTCTAGGATACTGTGAATTACTAGTTTCATCTTTAGTAAAGTGATCCCATGTCTAAGACCTAGGTCTACAAGGCTTTCTCTTACCTTCATCAGTCTCAGTTTCAGTGGTGTCATCAACAACAGCTTCTTCAACAACCCACCTCTTCCTTCAACCTCTATTAGCAAGCTTCCTTGTGTTTCTACGAGGAGCTGGCATAGCAGGTAATGCAGTCAGAGATCTGATGCTTGCAGATTCATTTGGAAGAGCAACAGCAGCTCCTATTGCATGCTCCTTCAGTGTCGCCCATATTCTCACTTGAACTGATATCAAACTGCATAAACAAATTCATTAAACAACAAAATAAAATTACTAGCAATTTTAAAAAATCAATAATAACTACAATGAACAAATACATTGAACAAATAATTAAAAATCAACAACAAATACATTGAACAAATATATTAACTAATAAATAAAATTACTAGCAATTTCAGCACAACAAATACATTGAACAATGAACAAAAATCAGCACAACAATACATCAACAACAAAATAAAATTACTAGAAATTTCAGCACAATAAATACATTGAACAATGAACAACAATCAGCAACAAATACATTGAACAAATAATTAAACAAATACATTGATAGAAATTGAATACCTGACTCGGAAGCTCTATATATATCTAACTCGGCAGCTGCTGTGTGTGAAGACGATGGAGGAGATGGCAAGAGAGATAGTGTGGAGGAGACGGTGCTGTGGGTTTTGACCACGATGACAAAAACGGTGCTGTGGGTGGCTAAGTGTTGTCCGTGAGTCAGCGACAGTACTGTGGATTGTGGAGGAGGACGGTGCTTGGAGGTGCTGGGGTTTGGCACTCGGGCTTGAGGTTTCTTTGCGAGAGTGAGGCTGCAACGCTGTGCTAGGTTTAGGACCAGCAACGATGGAGGACGACGGTGCTGGAAGGTGCTGGGGTCCGGCGCTACCGCACTGGGGCTTGAGGTTTCTTCGAGAGACTGAGAGAGTGAGGCTGCGACATTGCGCTAGGTTTAGGACTTTAGGTTAGGTTATCTGATTTGGGGGGGATTGGTTCAATGGTTTTGTTTAGGGTTTTAAATGTACTGGTTCGATTCGGTGAGGGTTTTTAGGTTAGAACCGAAAATCAAACCGAATCGCAGGAAAAACAACAAAACATGATTTTTTCGATTTTTGGTTTATTCGATTTTCAATTTTTTCAGTTCGATTGGTCGATTTTATTCGGTCTGAATCGGTTTTGAACACCTCTACTCAGGAGATGCCCAACGTCATCAAGCTAATGTACGACCATCCATGAACGAACTACAAGAAGATCCCCTCTGAGACCAAAGAGCGATGGTTTCAGAAGTAGGCGGTAAAATCTTAATATAGTCAAACCTTATTAGCTAGTTTATATCTTCTATTTTATTTAATATGATATATTTTAATTAACTAATTTTAAAGTTTCTTTGTGCAGGTGAACTTTATATGGGACAAGGGGCACAATGCACTGATTGCGACTATCGAATGGGTAGGCGGCTACAACAGATGCTGGAGGATGTACGTGAGAGGCACGACCATCTCACTTCTTGGGTCCGCCCAGATATCAAGAAGGCTCTATACATTCATTGGGAGACCGATGAGGGATTCAGGCATTGGCATCTCACAAATAGAGCTAACATGGCATTGGCCAGGTCGTCCAAGTATACCGGCGGCTCAGTGACCTTCACGAAGACTAAGGCTAGACTGGTATGTAACTTCTCTAATTTTATTATTAACTTAGTTATATTCTTTGACATATCATTAGTAGGCATCCTAACATATTGTTTCAATGCAACATGTGTAGTCAAAGTCGTTGGATCACGATGCGACATTGGTAGAGAACTTCAAGTACACCTACACTTTGAAGGAGAACAAAGAGAGATTTACTGATCAGCAGTCTGTGGATCATTATGTGAGTAAACATCTGATCTTGTGATATAAAATTTTTAATTAACTGTATAGCTGCAGTCCTAATCATAATAACATGTGTTACATAGGAGTCCTACACACAAAGACTGGAGACCTCAACTCAGTAATCTCAACAAAGTGGGGAGGACGCCAGTGGCTCTACTGCTTCAGTCGTCGATTCCGATGCGGTTTGGCGCGAGACCTCCTCAGCGCCGTACAAGAACTGCGTATACGGGCTGGGGTCATTCTTCGCCAGCAGCCTCCGCACCTCCACGTTGAGGTCATCGTCTGCCACTACCACCATTCGAGCAGTCAATCCCAAAAAAGGCATTGATTTGAGGCTGCAGGTGCAAGAGCTCATCCGGAGCCTTCACGAACAGGCTCACAAGTTGAACGAGACTCGGGAGAGGTATCAGAAGATCTTCACATGGGTGACGAACACGAATGAGCTCAGGCTGGAGTGGAGGGAGCGGCTTCAGCGGATGGAGCAGCAGATGACGGTGTACCAGACTTAGATACGCGCCAGCAGCAGCATCGCTGCTGGTGGAACCGTGCTGCTGATGGCAGCAGTGCTGCTGGTAGGACACAGACATCACTGCCTTTTCCACTGCCTCAGTAGGACACGGGAATGACAACAACGACTACCAAGATCTTTAGTGATTAGGACTTTGTTTTACTCTTTCATTGTATTTGATTTATTTGACTTTTAATTTATTTGAACATTTGTGTTTAATATTACATAATTAGTTTCTATTATTTATAATTTGACCACTAATTGTGTGAAAAATAAATTTAAATAAAAAATTAAAATAAAAAAAGCTTAAAAAAATTGCGTCACAGTATTTAAAAAATGACATTACCGTTGGATTTACTGAGGGCATAATCCGACGGTAATAGTGCGGGATACAAGATATCGTAGTGCCAACATTACTGTCAAAAAATTTGCAGGTAACTGATTTTTTGGGCAGGTAATCCGTCGCAGAATCCGACAGTAATTACCGTCCAACGAAAAAACCTGACAATAACTGGTTACCTGCGAAGTTTATACCATCGGATTTCTTTCGACAATAAATTCGTTGGTAATTAACTTACAGTCAGATTTTATTCATTTTTTCAACAATAATTCTGACGATATTCAGCATTTTTCTTATAATAGTGCCCTTACGGTAGGGATATACAGGTGCCCACCACTCATTTCAAAATTAAAAATATCTTACCATATAAATTTATTGTTCTCTCTTCTCTGTCCTTAATCAGTCCTCGAAATTGCTTCACATTTTCTGTCATACATTAGCTGCACTTCATGTTCATACTTCCTGAATTTTTTGTATAAGTTTGATTTCAAAACAAAGTTATTCCTTACCTGCAATTGAATTTTCAAGCGGTACTTGCCTATTTTCACACGTAATTTTTATACATCTAATTTATATAAAAAAATAAAAAAAAAACGAGTTAGAC
>NC_029791.2:121069886-121078960 GCF_000816755.2 Arachis ipaensis | reverse complement strand
TCAGATTAAAATTAAAATTTGAAACAAATAAAATAATTATTACAAAAAAAATAGTCTGATCCAAAACATCAAATCACATAATACTACTTACAAATAGGAGAGTTTGTCTGATCTCACATACATACTTAGTAATTATATACAAAGTGTTCTTAAAAAATTAAAAAAAAATCTAAAAATTTTTGTGCCTGATACTATTTTTTTTTGTGCCTGATATTAGAAACAAGAGAGTTTTTAGTTTAAATAAAGTAAAAGACTATTGTTTTTTTTTTATAAATACAGGGTTTAGTTAACTTGTACATTAAAAACACATATTAAAATTATTATTTTACATAATTTATACATACATATATATTACTCAGATATTCAGTGTCAAACAAGATACATTGAAATTAAGATTAAAATTCTATAAAAATAAGATCATTATTATCAAACATAGTTATTATTCCAAGTCTTAAATCTCTTTAGCATAAAATTGTTAGAGAATTTATAAAAATAATTTTTTTTTACCTCATAAACTAACTTTTGAAATTGAATATTGTTCATTTAAACTAGGAGCATCAAACCAGGGTTAACTTGATAAAAAAAAATCCTTCTATACAAATTTATTGTTCTCTCTTCTCAATACTCAAAATAACCATTCACATATATTAACTCCACTTCATATCTATAGTTTCTAAATTTCTCAAAAAAATCTTGACATTTTTATTTTGACGTGAGTATCTTCAACACAAAATTGTCAATTGAATTTTCATGCGGTGCTTATCTAAAAAAAAGTAGAAAAAAAAAAAGAGAATTGAGTCAACTTCTACTAATTTATTTAATTCACTAGTTATATGAACTAAGCTAAATTAATCTACTTTTAAATAAGTTGTAATTTGCTAATTTTTTAGTTAATATTTATTATAGTCTAACAAAATAATTTACTTGACAATGTCCTTTGACTAAAAAATAAAAAAAAAGTTTTAACAACTTAATAATACTCAAATAAAATTTTAATTTATTATTATTACACTGGTTACTAACTATTAATGGTAGCTATTAATTTATTAATACAATTCAGGCAAGAAGAAAAATTTCATAGTCGTGGCAAAAAGATGTGACAAAATATTTACATAAAATTGTATTTTTTTGTATTGAAAGAATAAAAGAAAAGTACATAAAATATTTAGGAGAGTTAACTCGTCACACATAACAGATTGGTAGACTTAGCATTCAGGAAAGTTAACTCTAATCACTTAAGTTAACATTGTGTATAGATCATCTTTTGTAAGTTGTCCCTTTATTCATAGGAATTTACACATTACAGATATGTACAGAAAAACAAAACGAACTTCGTTTATCCCTGTTCTACTCAATCCAGAAACAAGATCTAATAATATTCCAAAATTCTGAGTTGCATACCAACACAATAAAAGAATGGTTACAACTCTATTTTATTATTTTCGGAGAGAAAAGAAGACAAATACCCCATCATCTTTCTTGAAAAGCCAACAAAGGAACGCCTTACATGGGAGGATATAGCGCAACAAAAAACTGCGTTACACATGATAGATTATATACTTACAAAAAGAAAACATCACACATAACAAATCGGCCGACTTAACATTCAAAAAAATTAACGTCACACATAACATATTACATATTTACAAATAGAAAAGTTTAGCATCAAACATCACACATAACAAATTACGTAGTTACAAATCATATATGAGATATTCTTAAAAAATTGAAGAAGGATCTTAAAAATTTTGTGTCTAATATTATTCGTAATAATTATTAATGGTAGATGTCAATTCATTAATACAACTCAAGTAAAAAGGAAAATTTTATAGGACTGTGACAAAAAGATGTGAAACAAATATTTACATTTTGAGAATTTAAGATTGTATTTTCTTACACTAAAAGAATAAGAGAAGAGTACATATGGAGACTTAACATTTAAAAATATTTAATTCTAAATCTCACCATCATAAATTACATACTTACAAATAAAAAAAGTTTAGCCTTAGAGTAAGTAGAGAAGAAGACGTTAATGACGGATATAACTACTAAAAATTAAAAGTTAGTTTCTATCTCATTTGAGTTGGTAGGGAGTTAATTATGCGGATCTGACAATTCTGTTTAAAGAGTTGTTAGTTAGAAAATTCAATCCCTAGTTACTACTATAAATGTAAGGACCTAGCTTCCTTTTCAGTTGTAATTCAAAACTAATGAATCCTCACACATTTTTATGTATTTTCTCTTTGCATTCATCTCTCTCCTTTCTGCTCTTAGCTTCTCTTCTCAGATCTATAGAATTTCTGATACCTCTCATGGTATCAGAGCTCTAGGTTCTTATCCATGGCAGCATCAAATGAAATTCCAGCTTCCGCAACAGTAAATTCGAGAACAACGATCAATACAGTAACATTTAAGCACAATGAAGACAATTTTGTACTGTAAAAACGTTAATCTCTGGTATTCATCAAATCAAACAGACTCAAGGACCATCTCAATCCAAGAAAAGTACAGATAAGGTATAGATCTGAAGAAAACGACCAACTAACAGACACAAACAAAAAGAGTTTGAAGCATGGGAGCAAGAAAATGAGTTCCTAGTCTCGTGGTTTTTCGCGTCCAAGATTCACTAGCTATCTAACTGAATGCGAATTCGCATACAAAATCTGGTACAAAGTGGAGGATTATTTTGCAAAAAGGATGAAATTAAGGGTAAAGCAGTTCAACACACAAATCAAGACAATCCAGCTTCAAGGATTTGTATTGGATTACATGGACAACATAAAAAAAGATAATCAATGCACTCTATGCTCTAGGAGCACCTCTTACGAGTGAGAAATTTGTAGAAGCAGTAGCTCAAGGTCTAAATGAGGATTATAGTGCTTTTATTATTATGATAAACTCAAAGGCGGTTGAAAGAACTGAAAGTGAAATCAAAGCATTACTAGTAGGACAAGAAAAACTAGTTGAGAGATTCAAGAGAATTGTAATAAAGACTGTGCATGTGAATCTAGCTCAAGGAATAGAGTCAAAGTTGCAAGTAAACAGTCACAACTACTTTACATACTTACAAAATCAGCAATCGAATTACCAAGGAAAAAGTCAAAATTTTAGAGTGCGTACACGTGGTAAAATTTTTAGAGGTAGTAGATCTAGGCATTATGATAATAGCAGGCCACAATATTAGCTTTGTGGTAGGATTGAGCACACTGTATGGGATTATAACCATAGATTCAACCAGAACTTAGAGACTGTATGAGGCAGTTTCAAATCCACCACCTCCACCATCTTTAGCCTTCCATCAGCCTTAATCACAACCAAGAGCATTAATCGCAGATGTACCATTAACCACACCTTTGATAGATAGAGCATGGTATTTGGACACAGGAGATCTCACCATCTTACCTTTAATGGCAACAATCTAGTCACAAGCTCAGAGTACGAAGACATAGAACAAGTGTTCATAGGTAATGGCCAAGGTATGTATATTAATAGTATTGGCAGAACTATGTTATTCTCTAAACCTACTTCATGTCCCTTCTATTACTATGAATCTTATTAGTGTGGCTAAATTTCCACAAGACAATCATGTGTTCTTTGAGTTTCATCCTTATGATTGTTTTTTTAAGGCTCAAGAGACGAAGGAATTGCTGCTACGAGGGTCCCTTAGAGGAGGCCTTTATCAGTTGGTGTGCTGGCCAAGAAAATACCACCAAGGTGTGTACCTCAGTTAAAAGAAAAGAACAAAGCTCTACAAGTAATAAAAGCTACTCCATCAGACAAAGGCTATCAACACTCACAGCCAACCCTTCAATCTCTTAGTTAGGTGGAGTAGAGCAAGAAAAACAAAGAGTAGAAAAAGAAAAAGAAGGTGAACAAGGAAAACTAGGAAATAAAAAAGAAAGAGAACCTGGTAAAAAAATTGAAAAAGAAAAAGAAAGTTGCAAGATTGCCTTAGTGTCATTGTTTGATGTGTGACACAGAAGGTTAGGTCATCCAACTGAAAAAATAGTCTTAAAAATAATGCAACAGTGTAATATTGAGATTGATGAAATGAGTAAAAAAATAACTATTATTCCCTTATGCAATGTTTGTTGTCAGAGTAAACATCATAATTTACCTTTTAGAGATTCAAATACCAACTATATTACACCTTTAGAATTAGTATATTCTGACATTTTGGGGTCAGCACCAATCATTGTCAATTCAGGTTTTAGATATTATATAACCTTCATAGATGCCAAAACCATATACAGTTGCCTATACCTATTACAAAATAAAGCTCAAACTCTCCAAGACTTCATCCAATTCAAACAATTACTTGAAAATAAAATTGGACATAAGATTCAAAGCCTTCAAACTGACAATGGAAAGGAATTCCTCTCACATAGCTTCACTCAATTTCTAACCCAACATGGTATTGCTCACAGGTTAAGTTTTCCTCACACTGACCAACAAAATGGTAGAGCCGAGAGAAAACACAGACACATAACCGAAATGGGACTTGCACTATACTCCGAAGCCTCAATGCCTTTAAAATTTTGGGATCAAACCTTCTTAGCAGCCACTCATCTTATTAATCTACTTTCCTCATCCATCACAGATCACAAATCACCCTTTGAACTCCTAAATCACAAGAAACCAGATTATCCATTCCTTAGGACCTTTGGATATGCCTGCTTCCCACAAGTTAGACCCTACAACACTCACAAATTCGATTTCAAGACTCACAAATGCCTCTTTTTAGGTTACTCATCCCATCACAAAGGATATAAGTGTCTCTCTCCTTTAGGCAAATTGTACATCTCCATACATGTACTTTTTGATGAAAACGAATTCCCTTATCAATCTCTCTTTTTTAATAAAACTCCAACACCAAAATCTGTTGTCTCTCACTTGTCTATAATCACCTCAACACTAATCCAGCTCATACAAAACCACCCCTACTTCTCAGCAACCCAGTAGTAATACGCAAGCTTCATTAGCAACTAATATCACAAGCTGTACTAACTCAGCAGTAAAAGAAGACGGAGCATCTGAACATGCTCCTGTACTTTCTAATTAGAATTCTGCACCTGAATCTCTAATGCACACACCCAACTCCACACCAACCCTTAGACCAACTCGAGTCTTTTGTCAATATTATTGATACACATAATTATTCATTAATTGATAACAATGCTATGATTCCTTCTACGTCTATGTTTTCCTTAAGCAATGCAAGGTTAGCTAAGCAACTAGAGGGAGGGCAAGTTGTTGCCCCCATCACACAGATACTCATGGACATTCAATGATTACATGAAGTCGGGTTGGCATCTTCAATCCCAAACTGCACACTACACAACTTCAGCATAGTGCACTTGATTTAACACAAGTTGAACCTACCTCTGTGTCACAAGTCCTATCCTCCACATACTGAAAGGCTGCAATGGATGAGGAGTATATGGCTCTCATGGAATGCAAGACTTGGAACTTGGTTGAGGTGACAACTAGGGTGGAACCAATTGGATGCAGGTGGATTTTTCGAATCAAATGACAACCAGACAATACAGTTCAGAAATACAAGGCGAGACTAGTGGCAAAGGGGTTTCACCAACGAGAAGGTCTGGACTATGATCAAATCTATAGTCTAGTTGCAAAGGCTGCAATAATTTGGAAAATTTTATCTGTGGCCGTCTCAAACAGTTGGAAAGTAAGGTAATTCAATTTTTACAACGCCTTTCTCAATGGCGATTTGAATGAAAAAGTGTATATGATGCAACCTGAGAGCTATGAACAAGGGTATGGGCTTGTATGCAAATTGGAGAAGGCTTTGTATGGACTAAAACAAGCTCCAAGAGCTTGGTTCTTAAAACTCAGCAGCACACTCAAGAGCTTCGAGTTTGAAAACACTATCTCAGATCCTTTCCTCTCTTACCGACTTGCTTATGTCGATGACATATTGATAACTGACATAGATTAAGTTGAGGTTGAGAGTCTAATCAAACAATTGAATGGGATTTTTACCTTGAACGTACTAATGTTGATTCTCTAGCTAGTCCTAAAGCATTCAAAATATGTAAAAGAACTGTTGAAAAAGGCCAACATGCTTGATTCTCGACCCATTGCAACACCAATGGCTAGTACTTTGAAGCTTGACAACTCAGGTGTTGCCTTTGACAAGTGGTGTGGAATTTATAACCCACAAACTAACCGACAAGTGCACCATGTCGTACCAAGTAGTACCTCAAGTAAATGAGGGTCGATCCTACGAGGATTGATGGATTAAGCAACAATGATTGCGTGATTTACTTAGTTAGACAAACAGAAAATGGTGTTTTGAGAGTTCAATTGCATCAAACAGTAAATTTAGAATATCAGAAAGTAAGCAGTAAATGGGTTGTAAAATATATGGAGAAAACAGTTAAGGTTTCAGAGATATTTATTTTCCGAATTAACTTTTCAAACCAACTATTTTAATCATATAAGATTCAATTTATGTGACTAAACCCTAATTCCTTAGACTTTTTTAGTCTCCTCTAACCTTCATCAACCACCAATTTCTTAGTCACTTGATTTCAATTAGAGGGTTAAGTTCAAATCTAGTTATGTGCCACAGAAACTCTAATTACCCAAATATAAGAGGATTATATGTCACGTATCCCGTTAAGTCCAGATAATTAGTGGTTTAGGAGAATTTGTTTTCAAGCTGTTGTTCAAGTAAATTGCTTTTCCAAGTTTTACAAGAACTCAATTAGAATAAGGGTCATACTTCCGTTCCACCCAGATTCATAAGATGAAGAATGAAAATAATTCTTGAAATTGAAATCAATACATGAATTAAAATAGAAAAGTAATAGTATTAATCCATAGAATAAACAGAGCTCCTAACCTTAACAGTGGAGGTTTAGTTGCTCATGGTTCAGAGATAAAACAAGGATTCTGAAAAACTGTAAATTGCGGAATGAGGTCCGAGAGAAGAGAAGAGCCCGAAGGGCTGATTCTTTTCCCTCTTTAGGCTTGGCACCTAACTTGGAAAATCCCAAGTTAGGCGCCACTATGGCAGCAAGCTTGAGACGTGTTGATGATCATTGTCCTGAAGTTAGGTGCCACCCTGGCAGCAAGCGCTTGGAGTTTTAATTCTTCTTTCGGCGCCTAACTTGGGAATGACCAAGTTAGGCACCAGTATGGCCGAGTATGCTGGAGAATCACGTCAATTGGATCTCTGTAGCTCAAGTTATTTTCGTTGGAGTGAAAATAGGTCAGAGTTGACAGCATCATTCACTTTCTTCTCTTTTTCTACAGAAACTCCATCAAATCCATCCGAATGCTACCTAAAATAAACAGAATTGCACACAACTCAAAGTAGCATCCATAGTGGTTAAAAGATATTTAAATCTTGATTAAACTTAACAATTCAAATGCAAATTCATTAGGAAAAGATAGAAAAGATGCTCACGCATCAACAAGCATTCTCTGTACAGGTCCATAGTGGGTGGATTACAATATGCCACCATCATTAAGCCTGATATCGCATTCTCAGTGAACAAGGTATCTCAATTTATGCATGCTCCCATGGAACAACATTAGAAGACAGTAAAAAGAATATTGTGCTACTTGGCAGGGACAGTTGACTTTGGTCTTCAAATACATAAAAGCAAGGAGTTCAGAATCTTGTCTTTTATGACTTGGATTGGGCAGCAAACCCAGTAGATAAAATGTAACTTTCAGGCTACTCTCTATTCCTTAGAATGAATCTCATAAGTTGGTTGAGCAGGAAACAAAAAACAATAGCCCTCAAGTGCAAAGACCGAATTTAAAGCCCTTGCTGATACCATGACCGCAAAAACTTCTTTGTGAAATGCACATTCCAACTAGACCACCTCCAACCTTGTTCTGTGACAATCAAAACACAGTCCTTATGAACTAGAATTCAATTTTACATAGTTGTTCAAAATACTTTGAGATTGATCTCCACTTTATTTGAAATCTAATTATAGATAGAAAGGCATTTGTAATTCACATTTTATCACAGGATCAAATTGCTGATGCACTAACAAAGCCCGTAATTCATGATGTTTTTCTAAGGTTCAAAACCAAACTGAGATTGGTTGAATAATCCAATGTCAGTTTGAGGGAGAATGTTAAAGTAAATAGAGAAGAAGACGTTAGTGGCTGATAGAACTGCTAACAATTAAAAGTTAGTTTATAGCTCAGTTGAATTGGTAAGGAGTTAGTTATGCTAATCTGGCAATTCTATTAGAAGGATTGTTAGTTTGTTAGAAAATTCTCTCCCTATTTACTACTATAAATGTAAGGACCTAGCTCCCTTTTTATATTTTCTCACACATTTTTTTATATTTTTCTTTGCCTTCATCTCTCTCCTTTTTCTACTCTTAGCTTCTCTTCTCAGATTTATAGAGTTTCTGATACCTTCTCAGTCACACATAACAAATTATGTACTTATTAATTTATTACTCATTAAAAATAATGAATTAATAGATATCTTAATAACTATTAATGGTAAATATTAATTTATTAACTTAAGCTAGAAGAAAAATTTTATAGGACTATAGCAGAAAGATATGAAAAAACATTTGCATTTAGAGAATTTAAGACTGTATTTTCTACATTGGAAGAATAAAAGAAAAATACATATAATCTTACTTGGCTAATAGAGAAATTTAACCCCAAACGTCACACATCACTACTTAAAAATAGAAAAGTTTAGCCTGATCTCACAAATTATATATGAGGTATTCTTAAAAGATTGAAAAGAATCTTAAAAATATTGTGCCTGATGTTTTTTTGTTGTGGCTGTGCCTAATATCATTACTTGCTAAAAAAAATGTTTGTTTTATTTTTTTAGTATTTTTATTTTTACTATTAAAATTTTATTAAACATACTAAAAAATAAAATAAAAAATTCTAACAACTTAATAACACCCAAACAAACTCTTACTTTATTATTATTACACTCGTTAAAAAATAATAAATTAATAGATGTCTTATTAACTATTAGTATTTTTAAGCAACACTTAAAAGATTAAAAACCTTATTTAAATTTTAGTAAAACCATATCTGAAACCTAACACATC
>NC_029791.2:121064484-121069561 GCF_000816755.2 Arachis ipaensis | reverse complement strand
TTATAAATATTTTTTGCAATTATTGTAAATAACTTACAAGATATTATAAGTATTATAAAAATTTGTAATGTATTTTGATTTACTTGTTCGTATATCAAAATATAGTAAATCGAATGAAGTGATTTCAATCTATCATAGGCATCAAAACCATTAAATCAAAATCAATAGATTTAATTTATCTTGGGGTAGTTCCACTCTTATAAATCAAAGCTATAAGCTTTGTTTTACGTAATAGTTTTGTATAGTATATTAATTCTAATAAATTCGATTTATTAGTACCTTTTATAATTTGAATTAGTTGAATTCGATTTACATTGAAAGAATATAAATTAAATCAATGGAATTCGATTTATATAAATATACAATTGAAACATTCATGTAACGTTGTTGAATTTAAAATATTTATATAAATTTAAAATTCATTTAATTTATTTATGTGATTTACCCTAAAATATATGAATGTTATTTGTTCAATGCTACCTACCCAATCTAAATATCAAACAAGTTATTATGATATCACCTATCTACATATGATATTAGTATAATTTACCTTATATTTGTATCATTAGAGCTAATATACAATAAATAAATAAGAAAAAAAAGAGCTCTAAATAGAATTACTATCTATTAAATGCATGCATGGCTTGATGGCTAATTGAACAAGAAAAGAAAGAGTGAAAGGCATATAATAATAGGAATTACTAAAACCACATGAAAAATTGACAGGGGAGAAAAATAGAAATCCAAGTTAAAGAAAGTTGCCAACTACTACGAGGCCATTAAATTGAAGGCATTGAGGAAAGAATAGATAGATATATGAAGGAGGAGAGGCTACCTGCCTTATTAAAACCACTCTTGAATTCACATAAATGCAGACTTTTTTCTTTCAACAATCACCAAAAATTAAAAACAAGAATTGTATGCTCTCTTAGCTTCAATTCTTAGCCTCTCTCAGCGGCAGGTTTCTTCAGTTAAATGCCCCAACCCACCTTGCCTTCCCTTCATTTATGTTTCACTTTAATTTCTTCGCAGTTTCAATCACTTCCCACATATTAGAAACTGTCAGAATCTACTGAACTACCTCAGCTAAATCCTACACCCCCCTTTATAATAAGTTCTCCTATCCTATCTACCACCACTACTCCCACATATGAAGCACTTAATGAGACACAAATGCTTTTACAAAACATGCAAACCAATATACTCCCTCCCCCGTCTTTATTAATTAATTAGTTAACTAAAATTTCACACATGGATTAAAAGAAAATATATGTCGAAATATCTTTCTTTTAAATAACTTTATGTGAGCGTATAAAACTACTTTTATAATTATTTATGAGGAGTGCTACTGTGCTAGGGGCCAGTACCTTTTATGTTTTGTAACCATCAATTGGCCATCAATAGTGTTTTTAATGGTGTAAGATTAAATCTAATAGTGTAGAATCATTCAATTTTCTTTTGATGGTTAAATATTGACCAATTTTTAAAAAAATTGCTGGTCCTAAAACTTTCCTATTATTTTATTCTTATGGGTGCTTTCTCTTTTCAATTACTCTTTCTTTCACTTAATAGGATTATTAATGCACTATTAATTAATAATCCATCATTTTCAGAATAAACAAATTATTTGTGATCTTTAGGGAATTTTAGATGTAAGACAACTTATTGATTCAAACGTAAGACAAATACAAAAGAAAAAAGTAAATGTCCAAATTGTTCTTTTTTAAAAATTTTAGATTGGATATTGTAGATTTTAATAATTTTTTATTTATTAGAAGACTTCAAGAATTATTTTTGTTAGACAGATTGATACTTTTAATCAAATTTTTAATATATATGTTAGACAAATAAATTTTTAATAATTTTTATTATAAGACATTTATGTCACAAAAATATCACTATAAGAAAAATTAGTTCCTTTCAAAATAACAAAGAGACTAATCTGTACAACATGAGTAATTTTGAGGAACTTATAGAGAATAAAAATTTATTAAAAACTAAAGTATTTGATTTAAATTTTCTTAAGACTAATTTGAGTGTTTATTATTATTTTATGGTTTAATTATTCTGTCGGTCTCTATTGTTTTACCAAATTTTTAATTAGGTTCCTATACTTTTTTTTTCTTTTTAATTGGGTTTCTATACTATATCAGATTTTGTAACTAAGTCCCTCCAATAACAAAAAACGTTAGAATTAATGGAATATTCTGTTAAACTATACAGAATATTCAGTCAAGTATTAGGCATATTCATTTTGTTTAACATAATATTTCGTTAATTCTAACATTTTTTGTTATTGTAGGGACTTAGTTACAAAATCTAATATAGTATAAAGACCCAATTAAAAAGAAAAAAAGTATTGGAACCTAATTAAAAATTTGGTGAAACAATAAGGACCAACGGAATAATTAAACCTTATTTTATTCAAAAAAATTTTTTTGGTTGCATTCAAAAAGAAAAAGAAAAATGTTAATCATCTAAAGTTTTTCTTATCAAAACATGCTCCAACAAAAAAAGGAGTATAAAATATTTGTTTTGGGCCATGAATTATAGAGCCCGTCTCTAACATAAAACAGTGCATAAACATCGTATAGTAGAGGGCCAGAAGGAAATATGAAATCCAAATTGGGCCCTCAATTTATGAAACAAATTATTCTATTCTGAAAAATAAAAAAAACATGCAATATCAAAACAAAAAATTTGAAAAAATCATATGCCGCGTTCGAGAATAAGTGAATAACTTTAACTGATCGATAATACTAACTAATTGATTGATATGAGCCCATTGATGTGTATGTAAAAATGTGTAGTCTGAGGTAAATTATGACAAAAAATTAAAGGAAATATGTTCCCTTTTAAGAAGTATTATTTTGACCAGGCCCAAAAAATAAAGAAGTATTATTTTTAGAGAAATAATATTCACATCAACTTTTTATGCACATTTTTATTTACATTTTTTATGATTAAAAATAAATTTTTTATCCTTTTTATTTTATATTAATTACTTTTAATACAAAAAACAAAAATATTATATATACCATATCCATATATGATATACCTATGGAATAATATCAAAATTAATATATTAGGAAAGAGGCCATTATTATGCCAATGAGTTATAGTTCTATGGTATAGTCTGTTCATACTTAATTAAGAGATTTTTGGTTTGAGTCTTTTATCTTTGGTAAAAAAAAAAAAAAGAAAGAAGCAATTACGATGCACTTTTTCCCCATTATATTTTTTTCTTAGAAACATTATACCAATGGTAGTACTTGGTTCATTTCATATATTATTATCATATTGGCGAGACTCTTCATTAGTAACATAGCGATGCCAAAACCAATGCTTGCCCCAAATGGTGTACATTGATTCAAGAGGGATCCGTTTGGTCTCCGGCAAGAAGAAGAAGATAAAGAGAGTCATGATGGCGATCCAACCGCCGTAGAACAAGAAGACGGCGAACTTGAAGTGGCAAAGCATGGACAAGAATGATTGCGACAATACGGAAATGGTTAGGAATCCCATGGCGATGTTTATGCTCTGTCCGGTGGTTCTGATCTTCAATGGGAAGATCTCACTTGGAACCAGGAACGCTAGAGGCCCCCACGACCACCCGAAGCCGGCGGAGTAGACACACATCAGCACAAGTACCATCACGGCGCTGCCTCTCGATATGTCCTTTGTGCCGTGAACACCCGTCACCGCAGCTAGCAATGCAGCCAACGCAATCTGAATTCATAGTAGTTGCAACACACACATCTCAACTCTATTAGTACTACTTAATTATTGCTATAATTAATAAATATTAAATTTAAATTTTTTTTTTGTTTCTGATTTTCTAAATAATAAAAAATAGTAAAGAAGTGCTAGGACCAACAACTTTTATGTTTTGTAACCATTAATTGACCATCAATAATATTTTTAATGATGAGAGATTATATCCAATGGTGAGAGATCACTCACTTTTTTTTTTTATGGTTAAGTGCTAGTCACAAAACATACAATAAAAAATACTATAGAATTCACGAAGAATAAAATAGTGGTTTGTTTGTTACCTGACAAAAAAGCATGACAAGGCCACCAGAAATAAAACAGAACCTTCGACCGAAGCGATCAACAATAGTAGTAGAGAAGAGGATGGAGGTAAGGTTAACAACTCCAAGAATAATAGCAGAGAGCAAAGCAGCATCATGTCCGAAACCCACAGATTGAAAGAGATTAGGAGAATAGAAAGCGACGATGTTGATACCAGTAAGCTGCTGAAAAGAAGGTATTAAAAAGGCCATGACCAAGTGAGGGCGATACTGCCTCTCAAATATCATCATAAACGGTTCCTTCTCCACAGATTTCGCGATTTCAGACCACCTAATGAGTTCTTTCAGCTCAGGTTCCACGTCGGTCTCGGAGCCTCTCACTTGCCGAAGAGCCTTCCTTGCTTGCTCTATCTTGCCACGTTGGACAAGACTGTTGGGGGTGTCGGTTATGAGGAAGGAGCCAATGGTGATGACTGCGGCAGGGACGATGGCGATCCCCAGGGAGACGCGCCACCCCCAAGTGTGTTTGGCTGTGCCGTAGTTGATGCAGCCCGCAACCACCACTCCGATTGACAAGAAGAATTGGAACCCTGCATTAAACGCGCCTCGCCATTTTGGTGGTGCGATTTCGGATAGGTACAGTGGAGCTGCCTGATTAATCAAAAGAGAATATTAGGAAAACAATGACCATATTAAACAATACGAACAACTATAAATTAAATAAAAGTACATTATATTTTTTAATTTAATGTTATTAATTAAATTTATTCTTTTAACTTTATTAATTTACATTATTTACATTTTGTTCAAAAAAATTGTTGATTACCTATATTTCTCCTTAATGAAATTCCCACCTACTAATTAGTTTCCCCTTTAACAAGAAATACTAACATAGTGTACATAAGATGCCATATGTAAATTCATTTCACTATAATGGACTTTGGAGTTTGGAGTAGGTGGGTTGATTGTGGAAGGAACGCTAGTTTTTTTGTTTACATGAACAATGTTTAGCAAACAGTAAAAAATTAGTCTAATTAATTTAA
>NC_029791.2:121063820-121064264 GCF_000816755.2 Arachis ipaensis | reverse complement strand
TAATGATGGAACTTTAAAAGTCAAGTTAAATAAATTAAGAAATTTAAGTGATTAACATACTGTTTTGTTTTTATCTTATTTTTAAATTAATATTGATCAACTTTTTTACACTGAGAATTAGTTCCTTGACCTTCTCCTCAATGAAGATGAGGAAAGTATAATTTGGAGTTAGTGTAAATATGAAAAGACCTCCTGAAATTAAAGATCTCTATGATTTGCTCATTATAATATTGGACTTGGCAGTATTCCCTTGTTGTTGCATGTGACTCATGGACTTATCACTCATGGTCAAAGTTGGACATGATAAGAAATGAGGGAACTAGCAATTTAAGCTAAGTACACAAATAATTAATGGCCTAGTTGTTATTAGAATATTCTTTTAAAAAAAATTGTTTTCCTTTAGAATCCGCTATTTTCAAAAAAAAAATAATATATCTGGAACGT
>NC_029791.2:121062552-121063652 GCF_000816755.2 Arachis ipaensis | reverse complement strand
ATAGAATAAAAATAATATTAAAAAATTAGTTAATATCAATTAAAAAATAATTAATTTTATAGCTAAAGTCTTTTAAAATATACTCTTAAGAGATATGTTAACAATTGTTTAGGAAAAAATTAAAATAAAGAAAAGAGCGTTGACTAACCTGATTAGTGAAACCAACCCCAAAGCCGAGAAGGATACGACCCAAGATGAGCATGGCAATGTTTTCAGCTCCTCCGTTGAAAGCACCGCCGACAAGGAAGGTGGCGCCACCTATCATCATGGTGATCCTGCGGCCAAGCGCGGCCGTGACTCGGCTTGCAACGAGCGACGACATCAAGCCAGCCAGATACAAAGAAGACGTGAACAAAGTAAGCACTTGACTGTCATACACACAGTACAAGTTCACTTTAGTACCAGCTGCCTTCCTCAGTATGTCTGGGAAGAACTTCTCAAGAAACGGTACCATTGTTGTCACACCTCCTGAATTTTTTATACAAACAATTGTTAGTTAACTCGTCTGGTATTTAGATTTATAATTAATATTAGCTAGGATTTAGATTTATAATTAATCTAAAATGTATGATAAATAAAATAATTTTAAAAAAATTGACTGATGTATGTAAGTCGAAAAAATTAGTTATTTAACCTTACTCATCGAATAATTATGACTTTATGAGTTATCATAATAAGAAGGCAAATTAATAACATGGGAAAAGATGAATGAAGAACCTGAAACTCCGATGTCATATCCAAAAATGAGGCCACTGGATGCAGCAACAAAGCAAGTGATGACAACTGAGAGTGTCACCCTGCCGTCGAAGCTGCCGGCCGGTGTATCAACCGCAAATCCGCCACCCGCCATTTTCTGTGAGTCTCTTTCCTTGACTCTATAAGATTCAAATAGCAGCAAGGTTTTTGCTGCTTTTGTAATTGAGTCTAACTCTGTGGAAGGACACGCTCAACAGCCGAGTGTGTGGAAACTTATTTATAGGGTCGTAGCCTGTGTACACGTTTGTCCTTTTGTAAATATTTTCATATTTTTGTTCTTTTGCAAATATCTTCATATATATGTTCATATATATATATATATATATATGAAATAAAAGGTATTA
>NC_029791.2:121057541-121062405 GCF_000816755.2 Arachis ipaensis | reverse complement strand
AGAGATTTATTTTAATGTATTAATAGTATTTTTTAAAAAAATTATTATATAAGCCACCGTAACACCATCTGTAATTTGTTGATTGATTCATAGTACCAATTAGTAATTACAATCATGAATTAAATAATCTTTTAAAAATTGTTGACTATCTAGTACTATATGATCCATTCTTTTAGCTAGCTAGCCTTGGCTACGATACGTATAGAGTACTACTGTCACACAATAATTGTTCCTTGTTTTCTCTTTTAAGATAATTTGTTCTCCATATTAACCTACTAAGTGATTATTGATGCATCGTTTTTCTGGTAGGAATGATATCATTATCACGTATAAGTATTTTATGTTAGTTCCACCTACTAAAAAAAATCATTAAAATTGACGGTCAAATCGACGGCTTAATCATCGATAATATTAAATTTCGACAGCAAAATAAACGGCAGAAGTGATCTCTATAAAACTTGTCAATTTTTTAAAATTCTAATAAAATCGACGATTTGTCTAGCCGTCAATAATAATTTAATAAAATCGACAGTCTTACTGTCTATAATATAAGTTTGAGAATTTTACATTCTTACTAAAATCAACAATAGTGCCGTCGATATTATTATATAAAATCGACGTCATCTTTGTCGATATTTGATTCAATAAAATTGACCATATTTCCGTGTATAATATCATTATCACGTATAAGTCTTCTATGTTAGTTTCACCATGCATCCATATCAGTCTTCTTTTCATACATTTATAATAACGAATATAATTCTCTGTCTGTCTTATTTGTGTTTGAATTTCATGTTCAATTTCCTCTTTCTAAATTCTAACCATTCAGTCTACTTATATGTCTGTCTAACTAGTTTAATCTCTCATAATTAATTTTGAATTCTGATAAAAAGAGAAAAATGAACGCTAGTTAGTAATTATTAGTATTCAATGTTTAGAATTTCTTAGCTTATACACGTCTACAATACATACAATGTCCATTGACTATATGTGGCTGTGAAAAAAATAATTCGAGTCAACCTCAGAGCAGATATATATCAGTATCAAAATTGAATTTATGATCCATATATGTACGTATAATTCGTGCTTATTTGGAAATTATCTATGAATTGAGATTTTGTAACCTCAAATTTTTATGCCATGGCCCTTTTCTTTTTCTCAAAATTTCTAATTCACAAACAACGCTTTAGCCAATTAATTACTCTCAAATCATCATTTTTCATTTTTTTTTAGTCAAATAGTTTATTTATGGTTTAATTAGTCCCTATAATTTTATCGAATTTTTAATTAGGTCTTTATACATTTTTTTTTTTTAATTGAGTCCTTATACTATATCAGATTTTGTAACTAAATCTATATCGTGACAAAAATATTAGAATTAACAGAATATTCTGTTTAATTATACAAAATATTCAGTCAAGTGTTAGACATATTCATTTTGTTTAATAGAATATTCTGTTAATTCCAACGTTTTTGTCACAACAGCGACTTAACTACAAAATCTAATACGGTATAGGGACTCAATCGAAAAGAAAAAAGGTATAGGGACCTAATTGAAAATTCAGTAAAACTATATGGATAGACAGAATAACCAAACCTTTATTTATTAATAAATTTTAATAAAATTAATTTTAATACGTTGATAGTATAAAATATTTTTATATAATTGTTTAATTACATTTATATTTTTTAATAATTATTTGCACAATAAATATAAAAATTAGTTATTTTGACTTACGTAATATTATGTGATTGAATATACGTATAAAACTGTTTTATACTGATATAATGTATTAAAATTAAATTAAATTTTAATTACCAACTAAATTTCTAATTTTTTTTATCCCATAAACAAATAGTGCACATATTAGATTTCAATTCCTTTTAGAAATTAATAAGTATAGTCAAATTTATTTACTCATTATTTAAAAAGATATGAAAATACTTAAATTTTAAAAAAGATCCTCTATATAAGCAAATTTTGATTGCCTCTAATAAAAATATCAAAATATTTGATACGAGAATTGATCTAAAGAAATATGAGATTAGGAACAGCTTAAAATTAAAATTTCTTCCTACAACATAGAAGGGGTGAAGTTATTGCTCCTCATTTTGCGAACAAGCCATATGTAGAGAGCAGTATTGCATCAATAATTGCACGTCCAATCTTAACATTAATTAAATTTTTTAGGTATATGTTACGTGTATATTAAAATTAGCTATCAAAATCAGCCATCAGAATAAAATATATATTAAAATATAAATACATATTAAAAATAAATTAAATTATATATATTTATATAAAAATATATTAATAACTAATTTTAATGACTAATTTTAATGTAGAAATAAATAGATAATCCTTGCAACAAAATTCTAAGACTCTGGAAATATTGATACTGAAAGAAATGTACCCACAAATTCAATACATAACGAACGGTCAAAGAAAAAACTGGTCAACTGCACAAATAACTACTAAAAATAATGCCATATTTTTGTGGGAGTTTATGAGTCCAATACACAAGTGAACTTAGTCAAAATATTGTTGTCAAATATCTATCAAGTATAAACAATATAGACGGCAAAGTCTCGGCAATATAGTTCGTTACGTAGGTGACAGTGAAATACTTGAAGAAAGAAAAGAACAAAAAGAAATCTACAAACCAACTATAACATAGCCAACTAAATCAACTCCTTATTTTAAATTTTAAATTTTAAAAAATTAGAATAGTAAAAATTTATTTTCTTGTAATATTATATGAACTTTGTTAGGTAAACAATAGTTTTTAGAAATAATGTGAACAATGAATTTTAATATTGGCCCAATAAAGTAAAAACACACTACATCTTTAAATTATTCACATAAATTTTAATGAAAAAGTCTAGGGAGCTAGCAACTTTATTAAATTCTGGCTAACATGTAATCAGCAAAAGAAAAGTGAGTAATCCCACACTATTAGATGAAATCTCACACCAAGAAAAACATCATTGATGATTATTTGATGGCTACAAATCACAAAAATTGTTGACCCCTAACACTCCTCAATCTTAATAATCATCCACACACCTAATGAATTGAACATCCAATATATACATTGTTCACATTATTTAGTATTTTTATTGACTACATGTACTTTTTCTAAATATATATTTCTTAATTAGTTAACTGGAGTTGGCTTTACTCTTAATTGGTTCTCCAACAAAACTCAAAATAATTCAAAAAAAGAAAAGTACAAGGGACAATTTTTTTATAAGCCAACTCACCAAATTTTCTTTAAATCTAATTTTAAAATTCAAAAAAGGAAAAGTATATGGAATCAATTCCAAATCAGTCAAGAATGGAACAACTTAATTAATTATAAATATAGTAATTAGTTTTATTTATTTATGATTTAAAATATTGGTTATTAAATATTTCACCACATTTAAATTAGGAGATACGTTAACGTAAATCACAGAAACTGATTCAATTAGCTTCCGTCTTTTCACCTTCCTTCCCTAACCAAATGCCTAAAACATGATAAATCAAAAAATAGATTCAGAACCATCCAATTTATAAAGAAAAGAAACATCCTAATGCCTAGCATAAGCATAATCCACATAGAGGTTTTAGATTCACCCAGAAACATTTGGTTGATTTTTGGCTGGTACTCTCTTGATTCTCTAGCATTGTTGTTCAAAAAATTAGATTTTGTATTTTTTATATATCTAGGCAGTACAACTCCAAACCATAAATCACTCTTTATATGCACTCTCATCTCCTCTCTTCCACTCCCCCTCCTCCCATCCACTGTACCGTTGACATTTGCCTCGCGCCATCGACGCCCATTCCGCCACGCTCACGCCATCGCATCGCACTCTTTCATCTCGCTCCCGCTTCCTATCCTGCTGCCATTGCCACGCGCGCCTTCACCCTTGCGTCGCCGTCCTCAATCGTGCCACTCCTACCCTTTTTCTCTCTTCTTTGGATGTAATTTAGATTTTTTCGATGTAATTTAAAATTTTTTTTTTGTATATGTAGATGTTTTTTTGTGATATTTTTTTATAAAAAATAAACATCCAATTATAAAAAAAAAATCTCCACTATCTCGAGAATGAATTTTCAATTCACAAATTTTAATTAACTAAAAAAATTCAATATTTACACAATGAAATATCCCATTAATAAAAAAAAACATCCACAGCTTTTTTTTATAAATTTTAGGATGCAGTGCAAATAGAAGTTGGTTGAAATTGATTACATCCCTTATTAATTATCTAACGGAGTTATTCAAAGAATTGCCAAGTCACCAAAAAAAAAAAATTCAAAGAATTGCCAACTTAATTGAAAAGAAAATTAACAAGTTGTAAGAGCAAGTTTGAAATCAGAAAACGTAAAAGTGCGGCTGTACTGTTTTGTTTATATTTAATATTAATTAATCATGGGTCATGTAAAATATAACATTGTTTATACGTCCATCATGTTAGTTAAGATAACGATATGTGACACTTTTATATACGAAAATTAATCTCTATATAATATGCATCGCATGACGTACAAAGGAATCAAATATTTTGACAAATATTTATTCACGAAAATATTTAACCACTGTGATGAATCAAGGATATATAGTGCTAACTTGATACTAGTGTTTTTTCATTGAAATAATTAAGTATATAGTAGCGACTGATTTGGTGGTTTGTTATAAAGAGGGTCATGAATTTATTTTTTTTTAAGTTTTAGTCGATTAGAAGAAGTAAATAAATAATTATATTTTTTATATATATTTTTAAATAAGAATTTTTTTATTTATTTAAATTTATTTATTTATTTTTTATTTTATGTTTTTTTAAATAATAAAAATTATATTTTAAATTTTTTTAG
>NC_029791.2:121048643-121051677 GCF_000816755.2 Arachis ipaensis | reverse complement strand
GGGTTTTTTAATTTTTTTAATAATTAAAAAAATAAAATATAAATTTTTATTATTAATTTAAAAAATATAAAAAATTTTAAAAAATAAAGATTATATTTTATTTTTTTAATTACTAAAAAAAATTGAGAGAATACATTTTCGTTAATGGCCGCCAGCTATATAGTATGTACTTTTATTGATTTTGTTGCGTTCTTTGTTCTTTAGACGCAATAGAAGGTGTAGACCATAATATAATTCAACCATCCCCCTTAATTAAATACCAGCTTACTCTCGGATAAGATATAATAGTGTTATTATTTGTGTTGAAAATTTCTACATAGTTGAATAGAGACACGAAATAAAGATTATATTTTATTTTTTTAATTACTAAAAAAAATTGAGAGAATACATTTTCGTTAATGGCCGCCAGCTATATAGTATGTACTTTTATTGATTTTGTTGCTATTATTGTTCTTTAGACGCAATAGAAGGTGTAGACCATAATATAATTCAACCATCCCCCTTAATTAAATACCAGCTTACTCTCGGATAAGATATAATAGTGTTATTATTTGTGTTGAAAATTTCTACATAGTTGAATCCTCTATAGAGACACGTGAACCAAACGTAGCATAAAATAATTTACACGAGCATATAGAATAAGCAACCAAATAGATTGAGAGTACATTCACTATTTGATCACTAATTCCATTGCTTGTTCAAATTTAAATTATATATATATATTTTCTATAAATCTATTTTGATATAGTTCTATAATTCTATTCAAATGGAAGGATATCCGTACAAGACAGGTCGATGATTGGGTTTTGATACAAGTTGTTTCATTATTCATTAGTAACAAGATAAGTGTATTGAAAGTTTCTACATTATGACTTAATCTAACTATTTAAATTTTGGTGAAAACTCAGTTGCAGTCGACTTCACGTGAAGTTGATATCTGAGAACCGTTAAATGATTTGACTGATTTGACTAAACTTTTATCTAACGGCTTTCGGGTATCAACTTCACGTGAAGTCGAATTCACGACTTTCGAGTATCAATTTCATGTGAAGTCGAGTTCACCTGAGTTTTTACCTTAAATTTTACATGCTTCGGTTAAGCATGTGCTAGGAGAGCTGCGATGTGATATTGGGAATACGTCTACTAAAGGAGGAGAAAGCAATTTTGAATAAGAAATGAAATTTTGAATAAGAAAGCATGGTCAATTGAAAATGGAAAATTTGAATATTTCATTCATCAAAATTTTAATACACGTCATAAATGATCATTCTAAAAGATTGAAAACGGTTGAGTGAGGTATATAAATAATTTTACATAGGTAATTCATAATGCAATCTTTTTTCTATAAAAAATTGTAGCTGCAAAATCACCATCGAATTCCACTTTTCAGAAATTATAATACAACAAAAATTTATTCTTGCCACCAATACACAATTTGTTAGACTGCTTTCGACGATGGATTTGATTTTTTTATAAAATGTTTTTATATTAAAAAAAAAAAAAAAGTGGCAAACGAGCATATATGTAATTGATAGTCAAATAAAATTAAGAGTAAATATATATTACAAAAAAATTTTAATCTTTGGTACTAACGGTAGCTAGTAACACGAGCAATTGTGCACATCAACTTGGAAATTTGAATCATGATTGAAGGCAACAAAAAGCATATATGGCAGCAAATTAAAGTGTCAATTATTGAAAAAGACAGGAGCAAAAGTCGAAACAACATAGTCTCCAGAAACAAAAGGAGAAAATCCAGAAAATGTACATGATCCTAGGAAGCAGCTTCAACAGTAGAGACCATAGCATGAAGCATACGTACACATCACAGACAACACATAAGACAACATAAGAATAATACAAAGACAAGATAAGATGGACCTGAATCACCTAAAGCACATAGCATCCATCACCCTTCAAAGAAGGGATGAAGGGGTAGGCTTGGTAATTCACTTGCCAACATAACAGACACAAAATACACTAATCAACATAGAAAAACAAGAACAGCAAGAAAGGAGTTCTTCTAATTAGAGGGGAATTATTTGAGAACAACAACATATAATTGTGTCATCACTGCAGATAGGTAAACATGATCATCATCATGGCTCACTTCTTAAGTAGGCTTCCAGAGAATATCCTCTTGCAGTATGGACTAGTGCGCAAGATCTTGTAAGGCCTAACTGCTTCCACCAATGATACATGAAGTGCACCCTATACATATAATTAATCATCATAAACTACACAAATGATCATGGATCAAGAGTATCACAACACCCAATTGAATATGCCCAAATAATTAATGTTAAAAAGAAAGCACCTTTTCTTCATTCTAAATGATTAAGTCATAAGATGAGTTTGGTTTGTCAAACCTTGGTATATGCAAGAGCAGATTGAATGACGTAGTTGGCATAAGGGTCTTGCAATAACTGCTCAAAGTGGGGTGTAGAGAGCAATTCACGGACAATTCTGGACCTGCTATCTGCAACATGCTTGAGGCATTTCTCAACCACATGGCTGCTGAATTTTTGTGTAGACAGGTTCACAAAATTCCCTTTCAGCTGAGACATCAATTTCGTTGAGGCAGTTGGGTTCTCTATCTCTATAATATACTGAACAACATAGTTTCTGCCATACATAAAATATACAAACATTTGTCTTTTAAATCATCAAATCACTGTCACTAATATTCGGTGACTAATAGTAATAGAAAATGCTGTTCCCAAATCATGTCTTTTCCAGTCATACAGAAAATCATGATTTGCCATTTTGAAACTAAGGACAAAACTTCTCAAACCTTGGTGCTTTTCATGTGGCAAAGCAAAATTGATTGGATTGGAAAAAGACACTTACTTTACAGATTGAAAATTTCCATCAAGCATTTAATGCATGCATGCAAAATTATAGAAGAATAGAGAATGTCTTTATTAAACACGAAATTGAAAAAACCATGAATGTGTTTAAGACAAATAGGCACGGAGAACTATTGAACACGAAACATGTTGCACCATGTATAAAATCATTGGAACAAGTTACC
>NC_029791.2:121044565-121048611 GCF_000816755.2 Arachis ipaensis | reverse complement strand
ACCCAAATGGATCCTGAGCGAGGAGAAGACCATGCTTGCAAATTTCTGCGACCAGCCTCTCACGATGTTTTCCAACGGAATAATCAATGCAACGTTGTAGTACACAGCATCCATGTCGATGAGTAGCTATGTCAACACAAAACTTTACACCAGCTTCAAAAATAAACTGCCACAAAAACAACAATAAAGATGAACAATATAAAAAGCAATTTCGTCAATAAGTTTCAAAGGAAAACAAACATAAAAGTTGTGTTTAAAAATCCTACAAACTTAATATTGATATGTAAAACTAGTGACAATAATGCTGGTACCAAACATGTTGAAGTGGTAAATTAATATTAAATTAAAACAAGTTTGTTTGTATAACTTGCTTGCATGCATCCATGGTTTGAATTCCATGTGAAGTTGTGCCAGGTTGTTGATTTCTATGAAGATTCAAACTGATGGCAATCATCATGTGACACTGAATAAAATTGAGATTATATTCGGCGAAACTAAATTATTACATAATCAAATGTTAGGTTTCTGCATTTATGGGAATAATGCACTCCAAAAGCATATATGAGTTATGATTTTGGCATGCATGAGTAAAAGGTTAGAAAAATAATAGTTTTATGATGATATTACCACGGAAACAATGACAAAAAGAGTATTGTTATTTATGCTATTTTTTTAATAATATTTCGATGTATATTATAATCTTTCCTTTAAACATTTTCTGAGAAAATTCTCTTAACCCAAAGACAAAGCTTATGATGATATCAATTTTTTTCCTAAAAATAACATTTTTATTAACATGAGGACAGAAAATCCCTAAAAGCCTATTTTCATTACCAATTTTGATGCCATGAATTATTATTATCACTTGGGAATCATTTCAATCTGAATGAATAGTACATTCATTCACAACATTTGCTTGGAGGCTACATAGTCAAATTTAATGTCTCATTCTCATATGAAATCAAACGATATTGAATTAAGTACACAAGAAGAATGCACAAATGTAATGGATAAAATTGGTTAACAGTAAACACTTATATAAAAGAGAAAATTATTAGTATTTTATATATAATAGTACCTCATTATCTTGACAGCTAAGACATTGCAGGCAACGTTGTATGACATGGTTTCCATTGAGATCCTTAATAAGGTCAAGGAAACCTGGTTGAATTGCACCCTTCACCAATGAAATTTGCTTCGCTGAGTTGAGGGTCTCAATCAGCTTCTGCACCACGCGCGTACTGCCAAAAGTTGCACAATAAATTCACCTCAGTGAACCACAAGAACAAAAACAATGTAGAGTATTTCGGAAAAGTTGGGTTTTTTTTTTCAACATACATCAAATTTTGAATCATATTAATTCTTCACTACATATACACTTTCTCCATTATTCGATGAGAAGAGTGTCCAAATGAATATCAAAGTTTTGAGTCTAAAAAAACATTTTTGAACAGCAAACACATCTTACCCCATAGTGTATAGTATAAAAAAGTTGTTACCCAATGCCTTTACAGGACTTGTTAAAGTTTTTCATTAGAAAAAGTTTTGATGTATAAACTGCTAATAAGTGTTCATTAGATAAAAATTTGAGAACTTTTCTTCATTAGAACAATAATTAACAAGTGTGTTTAGCTAGAAATAGTTATGCATGTTTTTCTCAGTCTTAGAACACTGGATTACTAAAGATCATAAAACAACAACTGCTTTTACTAATTACTAACCAAAAAGCACTTTTAAGAATCCGTAAAATATGAAGTTTTTGATAGAAAAATAAAAACTTTAAGCTTTAAACATATGAAATGCATGAAAACATTTTTTGGACTCAAATGTTGTTAATTAAGTGAGTCATTGGAAGCTAAAAGGTCTAGGTTGTACGTACCCGTGGGTATTCAAGGAGATTCGGACAAGCTGGCCTTGTTCTTTAGTGAGCATGAGAACAATTTGCAACCTTTGATCTTCATTGCAAACATCTAGAAGCTTCTGAACAAGGTAGTTACCAAAAGGGTCCATCATGAGCTCCACAACATTCTCAACGATCCCTTCAAAAACCACCCTTACATCCTCAAAGGTGCCTTCTTCAACCATCCTCTGCAAAAACCTGCAACCGTTCTGGTCCTTCGCCATGTTGTACACGTAACCCTGCGCCTCAGCTAGGTTATAGAAATCCAGCATCAATGGCACCGACGATGGATCCCTCACGAAACCGCCATTGTTGTTGTTGGTGTTATTGTTGTTGTTTCCACCACCACCACCACCACCTTGGCCATTATTATGATGATGATGATGATGATGAAGCTCATCGCATGGAACCTGTCCTTGACCGTGACCCTTCTTGAAACCTCTTACGGAACCACCGTAACCAGTGCTTTCCACGCAGGGTTTTACCATTTCTCTTCCTTGGATAATGACGCTGTTATCGCATCTAAAGGCAGCACGGTCACCACCATTTCTCATCGGAGAAATACACTGAGGAAACTCACCGCTGTTAGCGGCGGCGGCGGCAGCAGCAACTGCCATTGCCGCCATATCCCTGGGCGCATTCGCTGGGAGCCTAGGGTGCATTATCTGAGAGAATCTGAAGGGGTTCTTGACGCCGCCGCCCCATCCATTGGGAGGTTCACACTCGACGCCGAAATGCTGCTGATGAGACCCAACGAAACGGTCACAAACGTAAGGGTTTACGAAAGCCGGTGTTGGCGGCGGCTGCTGCTGCGGCTTCTGCTGCAACTGATGAAGGTTGTTATCACTTGTAGCCTGTTTCATCATCCTCTGGTCCATGATGTGATGATGGTGATGGTACACATGGTGATCATGATGCTGCGGAGCCATTGGAGAAGCTTCAAAAGCGTAACCTTTGGGAACAAAACCTGGGGTCACCGATACGGGAACCCCAGCAGCGTTGTTGCAGAATGGCGGCGGTGTTGTTTCATCGAAGAAAGGGAGGTTATTGGAATCAATGGAGCATGCGTTGTTGTTGTTGCTGTAAGCCTCCACGACGTCGTATGGGCTTCTGCTTTTGGTGGTTCCGTTTTCGACGATGCTCATTCTTGAGAAGTTGTTGGCCAGTGCGTTTCCTCCTCCTCCTCCCAGATCGTCGACCCATTTGTCGGCGCCGAAGGTGGTGTTTGCCACGTGGAATCCCGACGCCTGATCGGTGTCCATCCAGAGACAGTGGTCGCCGCGATACTGAGCTGGATAAGGAGAACTGCCGACAGGGCCACCGTCTGCGGCCGAGAAACGAGAGGCGGCGGCGTTGTTGTTGTTGGTGGTGGTGAAAGGGGCTCTGTTGGTGAGAGGTGAGCCGACGGCAACGTGGTCGGGGCGAAGGTTCATCAATGGCGGCGAGGTGTTATTGGGAACGCCACCGAACAAGGAAGATTCATTGTCGTCTCTGCGATTCCTGGTAGTTTCAAGGTTGTTCCTTCTATTGGTGTTGTTGTTGTCCGGGATCCTCAACATTACTGGTTAATGGGAGACAAAGAACAAAAAAAGAAAGAAATTGGGGTATTGAAAACTAGGTTAATGAAAGTGGGATAGAATTAGAAAGGACAATGAAAAATGGAATGTCTGAGTGTCATGGGGATTTGGGAGCAAAGAAAAAGAGAAAGAGAGAGTGGGTGGTGCTGAGGGATTAATGTGACAGTGACAGAGTAAGAGTGACAGGTTTAAGGGAGTGAGTGTACTGGGTGCTGCTGCTGCTCACGCCCCCAAATTAAAGAGCCACCCACGCTACGAACAACCACACTTTCTTCTTTTTGTTCTCTCTCTCTCTCTCTCTCTCAGCTTTGCTTTGGGTGCAGTATTGTGCAAATTGTTGGCCTGATCCGATAAAATTGTGAGAATCCAATCTCACATTCCTACTTAGGCGGTTGAATACTCTGAATTCGTTGTTCTTTTTATTTACATTTTATTTTTTGTTTTATTTAAAAAAAATATTAAAATCTAACTAAATTTAGGAGCACTTTTTATTTTTTATATTGTGCAGAACATGGTATTTTACAATCATGTTAAAATATGATATGTTTATTTTAGATGTGGAGAATATA
>NC_029791.2:121042389-121044090 GCF_000816755.2 Arachis ipaensis | reverse complement strand
AACATTATTCTTTTATTTGATTGTTTTAATTTGTATATAAGTTGAGTAAAGTATCGTTTTTGTCCTAAGCGTTTGGGGTAAGTCCCAAAGTTATCCCTAACATTTCAATCGTCCTATTTAAATCCCTAACGTTTTAAAATTGACTCAATGTTGTCCTGCCGTTAGGGATCCGTTAACAAAATTGACTGCGGGACAAAATTGAGACGATTTTGAAACGTTAGGGAGTTAAATATGACGAAAACGTTAGGGACAAAAACGATACATAAAAATAAATTTTAATTTAATTTTATCTTTCAATAATATTAATTTTTTACTGTATATAGTATTCAATTATTTTTTAATTACATCTAAATAAATTACAATTAATCACATTACTTTTATTTTAAATAAATTTATTTTTTTATAATTTTAAAGAATTTTGATACATTAGAGACAAAAGGTATAATTTATATTTTATTGTATATATATTTTTTTCTATAAATTTATATACTAGGCATTCTATAAACATTTCATGATAATTAAAAATCTTTACAAGTAAAATTATAAAAAAATAATTTATTTAAAATGAAAGTAATACGATTAAGTGTAATTTACTTAGATATGATTAAAAAATAATTGAATACTATGTATTGTAAAAAATTGATATTATTGAAGGATAAAATTAAATTTTATTTTTATGTATCATTTTTTTCCCCAACGTTTTCGTCCTATTTAAGTCCCTAACGTTCTAAAATCGTCTCAATTTTGTTCCCCCTCAATTCTGTTAACGGATCCCTAACGGCAGGACAACGTTGAGTCAGTTTTGAACCGTTAGGGACTTAAATAAGACGATTAAAATGTTAGGAACAACTTTAAAATTTACCCAAATGTTTGGGACAAAAACAATACTTTACTATTATTTAATGATTATGATAAAAAGGATTTTCTGGTAAATATTTCAAATTCAAACCAATCATAAGGGTTCATCCGATGATAGCCCTTGTTATCTTTATTATAAACACCATAAAAAAAAAATTAATAACAAAAATTTCTACATGCCATATTATGAATTCAGGGGAAATAAAGGATAGAGTAGGATAAAGTTTGAACACAATTCTAATTTTATGTATATGTTGAACTTGTTATTAAAATTTAATTTTTTTTTACCTGTAAATTGAGAATAATTTATCTCTAATTTTATTCGCAAAATTGTTAAACTATCAATTGATGATCTTACTTCAATAGTAAAGACTTTTATTTTTATCATATATATATATATATATATAAAGTAAAGATTAATCGAATAAAATTAAAACTCAATACATATTATCCGACCTATATTTAAACTTACTCTACACTCAATTTTACCTGCAGCAAATCAAATTAACAATCTTATCCGACCAGATATTTACAAATACCCGCAAATAAAGTGAATGGTACCACCTTGTTAAAATTCCTCCTAATCATAATATATTTTGGTTTGATGTTTATTGCGAGTACTGTAGATTGTAGAAGTACATAGAATTAATAGCATTTTAGTTGTCTTTATTTATTTTTTAATAAGCTTCATAAGTGTTGAGCTTTTTTTTTCCCTTAAAAAAAACAACTCTTGCAAATATGAAAAACTAAAAAATTTATTAAAAAATATTGAAATTTCTTTAATATTGAAAAAAATCAGCTGACAATTGACAGAGAATATTCAATTTCTGGTAATGATGCGTA
>NC_029791.2:121037839-121042193 GCF_000816755.2 Arachis ipaensis | reverse complement strand
ATTTTTTTCCCCAAAAACCCCCAAATTTTAGTAAAAAAAAAAAAAAAGATATACATAACAATATAACTCATGAAATTTATTTTTTTTGCCTCGCTTCAAAGCTACCCTAAGATGACTTTTTCTTTACCTGACTGCTTTTCAAATTTGAGGATGCAACCTACAATAATCCTCCTTATTCCAGCAACTTCTTGACTTCATCACCCAAATAAATTTGGTGATTGGTGTCCTCATTAATATCAGCTAATAGTACATGCTTCTACACAGCGCCGATTCAAATTTATACAAGTTAATTAATGCAAAATGAATAGCAAAGTACAATGGTACGTTTTAATTAAATCAGGTAAACAGTCCAAACTTCCATTAAACCAAACACGGAGGAAAACACAGGATTATGGACATACAACCAATTAGCAGATGGTCCTTTTCCCAGTCAAAGAAGACATCAAGAAGCCTAAAGACACGAATGACCAAAACCCAGAAAATACATGGTCAAATAATATATATAATAACACATCCCCACTAAATTAACAAAACGAAGGACAGTATATGAGAATGACTCTGTTAGGACCCTAACAAATTATACCAATGCAATGCTGCTCTCCCCACCCGGCGGCTTCCGTACGCCCCCAAGGTAGTCTCTAGATTCTACCTTCCCATCGGCAAAGATGTTGCTGCCGCTCATCTCTCGTAGTTTAGCCCCGCTCAGCGATTTCTCGGCAGATGAAGGCGGCACATCCCCCTTGAATATGTCATTTCCCGAAAGCTCTGAGAATTTCTGGTTGTAAATCTTCTTTGCTGTTTTAAGTGGTTCCCCATTAGACTTTCCATCACCCTGTTAGAAACAAAGCCACAACACAAGCAACTTAGATATTTCAGATGCACAAGCAACATGGACTAGCATCTCAAAAAGTCAATTATAATGTCTAGTCTCCATTATTCATTCTATGACACAATTAACCTCAGTTTCCCTTTGTTGTGGAATCACAGCACTAATCATTTTGCATAGATGAAGTATGATCCATAATTTATTAAAGACATCTAACTAGATTTTGAAAAACATTTCCCCCCAAGAATTCAAGTTTAGCAACTTATAGTGGTGCATACATGTGCAGCGGGTTCCCCAATATCTATGCTCCCTTTCAACTCCATTATGCGAGGAGTTATTGGCCGGGGTTTGATTTCTGGTGGTGGAGCAAATATGTCATGACCACTAAGCTCCTTGCACTTGGCATCCGAAAGCTGCTTTTTCAGTTGAGAGTCTTCACTTTCCAGAGTTCCACTTAGCTCCCGCTGCTTGGCCACCTCTGGTAAACTAGTGGGCTTTTTTGGAGAAATAGCCTCCTCATCACCAAAGGAGATATGACTGATTCCTGCAATTGCTTGCTGCAATTTCCAAAAACAATCACAGTGCTTGTTAGCAGGGATCCACCGCAATAACGCATATAATTTGTGAAATTCACCAACTATCCATGTTCATATAAAAATTAAAATGATACCTGATACATCCGCAATCCTGTTTTATTTGCAGAAGGGTTGGCACTGCCAGCTTCTGATGCGTCACTTTCCCCTTCACCCACAAAAATTCCACTACCTGTGATCTCCTTCATCTTATACTCTGAACAAGGCTTTCTGGAAAGTCCACATGTAAACAATGTTAGATGCCGCAAAACATAAAGCCACAAACCAAATTGATATGGGATTTCATATATGGGAAAAACATAGTTCTGTCATCATATTTATTGTGATTAAATCCATTTCTTCACACTAGTTTGCAAATCATATATGCAGCAAGCAGAGCTATAGCAGCACATACACAAAGTATCAATTAAAAGAAATTAGTGAAATAGCCCTTCTTTATTTTGTATCGAAATATCTCTGCGGCGTCAAATATTTTGGGGGGCTTATCATTGTCTTGCAAGCCCCAGGATTTGGGCCAAATTGGTGGAAAGGATAGATAAACAAGTGAAGGGATTTCTTCATTCTGAGACATGACATAATTAGAAGTTACGATGATGTTAGGACCATCATTGATACGGGTTTTAATTAAATCAGGTAAACAGTCCAAACTTCCATTAAACCAAACACGGAGGAAAACACAGGATTATGGACATACAACCAATTAGCAGATGGTCCTTTTCCCAGTCAAAGAAGACATCAAGAAGCCTAAAGACACGAATGACCAAAACCCAGAAAATACATGGTCAAATAATATATATAATAACACATCCCCACTAAATTAACAAAACGAAGGACAGTATATGAGAATGACTCTGTTAGGACCCTAACAAATTATACCAATGCAATGCTGCTCTCCCCACCCGGCGGCTTCCGTACGCCCCCAAGGTAGTCTCTAGATTCTACCTTCCCATCGGCAAAGATGTTGCTGCCGCTCATCTCTCGTAGTTTAGCCCCGCTCAGCGATTTCTCGGCAGATGAAGGCGGCACATCCCCCTTGAATATGTCATTTCCCGAAAGCTCTGAGAATTTCTGGTTGTAAATCTTCTTTGCTGTTTTAAGTGGTTCCCCATTAGACTTTCCATCACCCTGTTAGAAACAAAGCCACAACACAAGCAACTTAGATATTTCAGATGCACAAGCAACATGGACTAGCATCTCAAAAAGTCAATTATAATGTCTAGTCTCCATTATTCATTCTATGACACAATTAACCTCAGTTTCCCTTTGTTGTGGAATCACAGCACTAATCATTTTGCATAGATGAAGTATGATCCATAATTTATTAAAGACATCTAACTAGATTTTGAAAAACATTTCCCCCCAAGAATTCAAGTTTAGCAACTTATAGTGGTGCATACATGTGCAGCGGGTTCCCCAATATCTATGCTCCCTTTCAACTCCATTATGCGAGGAGTTATTGGCCGGGGTTTGATTTCTGGTGGTGGAGCAAATATGTCATGACCACTAAGCTCCTTGCACTTGGCATCCGAAAGCTGCTTTTTCAGTTGAGAGTCTTCACTTTCCAGAGTTCCACTTAGCTCCCGCTGCTTGGCCACCTCTGGTAAACTAGTGGGCTTTTTTGGAGAAATAGCCTCCTCATCACCAAAGGAGATATGACTGATTCCTGCAATTGCTTGCTGCAATTTCCAAAAACAATCACAGTGCTTGTTAGCAGGGATCCACCGCAATAACGCATATAATTTGTGAAATTCACCAACTATCCATGTTCATATAAAAATTAAAATGATACCTGATACATCCGCAATCCTGTTTTATTTGCAGAAGGGTTGGCACTGCCAGCTTCTGATGCGTCACTTTCCCCTTCACCCACAAAAATTCCACTACCTGTGATCTCCTTCATCTTATACTCTGAACAAGGCTTTCTGGAAAGTCCACATGTAAACAATGTTAGATGCCGCAAAACATAAAGCCACAAACCAAATTGATATGGGATTTCATATATGGGAAAAACATAGTTCTGTCATCATATTTATTGTGATTAAATCCAACACTAGTTACTAGTTTGCAAATCATATATGCAGCAAGCAGAGCTATAGCAGCACATACACAAAGTATCAATTAAAAGAAATTAGTGAATTCTTTATTTTCTCTAATGTCTAATGTTAGAATGACATTGATATGACACTGAACTGAAGCATCACATTCCCCTATTTCCTTTCCGAAATGATGAACGAAAGAAAGAACAAAGCAAAGAAGCACAGAATTGAATTTCATATTACTATTTATAACCAACCCCAAAAGTTTTTAACATGATATTTCCGTACTCTAATGTTAGAATGACATTGATATGACACTGAACTGAAGCATCACATTCCCCTATTTCCTTTCCGAAATGATGAACGAAAAACGAAAGAAAGAACAAAAGAAAGTAAAGCAGGTGAACCCTTGGGAATAAACGTAAATCAGAAGAAAACTAGGAACTATGATTGAAATTTTGAAATGATAGATCCGCTGATCCAAGTAAAACAATTTAAGCAAAAAGATAAGACCAATTCTCAGACATTCGCTTTCTATTGCGGGGTGCTGGATGTGTGAGTGGACTATGGAGGACTATGGCCTAAAAAAGAAGTAATTATTAATTGACTACAGATATAGGAATACACAAACACAAATTTGGGAAAGTTTTATTCCATTTAAAAACTTAAAAATAAAAGAACCAATTCCAGAAGCATGCCTTTTACCACCTCTAGGCCATAGTAATCCAGGAATGTTATTAATTAGATAATGATAATAAGTAATAATTTATACGAAAAAAATGGAGAAAATGAGGAACAGATCTCACCGTTTGTTTAAGGACTCGACCTCCTCATCAGTGACCTGACCCCCAAACACCACCTTGCTGATCCCATCGGACGGCTACAATTATTCCATCACA
>NC_029791.2:121033239-121036721 GCF_000816755.2 Arachis ipaensis | reverse complement strand
CATCACAGAAATTATTATTATTATTATTATTATTATTACTATTATTCCATTAATACCTTCTAGAGAGAGAGAGAGAGAGAAACCTGGTGAGAGCGAAGGGCGGAGGAAGGAGCTGGAGAATCAGCTGGCGGAATCTCGGACCAAACAAGCAGATCTGCCGTTGATGTGTGTGGCTTCCTCACCGGAGTGCTCCTCTCCATTATTCCTATTCTTCTTCTTCTTATTCCTATTCTCCCAATCCACCCAACCAAACACTCATTAGTCTTTACCCAAACAAACAAGAAAGAAATAAGTAAGAAGTAGAGACGTGCCTGTTGGTGATGAGTGAGTGTGTCTTGTTAATATTAGTACTAATCTCTCTCTCTCTCTCTGTGTGCAGTGAACAAATGACGACGATGACCTTGCTGATCTCGAAGATTCCTTTTCGGAATGAGAGGACACACTCGATTTTATACGATGAGAGAATTGGGGGAAAATAGAGAGAACAGGACCAGTACAAAGTATAAAAGAAAATAAAGCAGCTACAAGTAGAAGAAGCAGTAGAAGCTACTCTACTTGGTTGTGTTTTAAAAACAAAGCAAACGCCAACAATGCCATTCGCTTCGCATATCTCCCTTATTTATTATCCACTCCCCACTCCTCTCTTACCTGACCTCACCTTTTTCCTTTATTCTTTTTTATTTTATTTAATTCCTTTAATTGTTTTCTTGCCTTTTACTGTCTCTCTCTCCCCTAAAATTTTGAATCTTATACCGCCCATATTTGTGTATTTCTGTTTCTAGTCTTTGTATTACCCTTTTCAATTAAACTTAATTATGGACGGTAACCACGTACCGCCACGTGTCGGTTGCTATACCGGAGCACGCATTACTCCCGGCTCGCTCCTCCCCTCAAAAACTCTCTTTCCGTTACTCTCCTTCCGTATTTTTTTTTCCGCACGTCATTTCCTACTACTACTTAGTACTTACTCTTTTTATTAACCTCCTAATATGTACGTTCAACTTTACATTAATATATACACATATATATCCATTGGAAATGTGAAATAAGTAATTAAGTACTATACTGTCCTGTGACTAATTAATAACAGGAAGTGAAATTTTTATAATAGTATTATTAAGGCACATTCCTAATGACGATTGTTCTATAGAGCTTGTTGGCAACCCGATATTAGTGGCTAGTGTAGTGGGTTCTACTTCTACACACGAACATTACAGCTGCTACACATTCCTTGTGCTCAGAAATCTCGTGATGTTCATGTGCAAAAAGTCAAGCATTGCCAACTAATTTGTCATACTTTGGGAAATTAATATTCTCTCTTATACACTAGCACAACATAATCTAAGAGGGAAAGACGCAACAAGCATTAAATCAAGTGAGCTTTCTTCCAGAATTAATAGACTGAGCTTTAATTCTATCTTTTTTTTTTCGGTAAGTGAAATTCCCTTTTTTTTCTTGGTTATCCTTATGTAATACATATTTGAATGAATCAGAAACCATTCGTGGGACAGAAGCAATAAACAAGAAAAGGTGTCACGTGTGGTGAATGAGCATCTCTTTGCCAAGTGCCAACTTGTGTGATTCATGATTAAGATTATATGAATCGTTTTGTGTTATCAAGTGAGAAAGTCGTCCCCTCCCTCACATGCTCATAAGCTAAGGTTTTGCTTTTTCAGCCTTTTTTTTTTCCTCCTTTGGAAATTCCCGTCCACATTCCCAAATCCCAATTCCAACTTCAAAAAGTTCCTCCAAAATAGGATAGAATAGTAAAATATTTACAAATAAATATTTTTAAGAAACAAGTTAAATTTTCTGTGTATGAAATTTAGTTAAATTTATACATTTATTGTCAATTGTGCCAACAGGTGAATATACGGTGGGTATAAGGACATTTTGGTCAATCAAGTGCAACGTAGGTTTTGGTTTGACGAAGTGTAACGGCATCCAATGTAACGATAGAGTGATCCGTTGGAAAGCAAAATCTTGTAGACGCTAATTACGTTTATTTCAAATTTCAAAATATTGTGCACCTCAACTTCAAAAATATTCTCATGATACAAAAGTTCAAAATTTGAAATACTCAACTAAAAAAATAATAATTTCACCCAAATAGTCTAATATATTAATTATGATAAATTATTAAAATAATATTCGAAAATCTCAAATAAATGACAAATAAATTTTTAAAAGATAATAAATTTCAATTCTATTTTTTCATATATCGTTTAAATACAAGTGCTTTCATAAAAATTTTTAAAATTTTACTTTTAAGTTTTAATTATATAATTTTTTTAATAATTTAACATTGGTAAATTTTGTAATATATAAGTATGTTATTATAAAAAAATAATTATATGATTGATTAGACACATTTTTTTCATAAAAAAACGTGCTTTTAACAAGAAATCAATCATTAAAATATACTTTTTTTTTATTCTTATGAAATACACATTTTCGTTATGTGTAAATGAGCTAGATTGAAGGCACTTCAAGCACCCTCACTACCATCTTTGACCTCTGCAGTCTAGACGAAAGAGGTCGGAGATGGTAACGAGGGAAGTTTGAAATGCCTTTACGTCAACTCTAAGACGGCGGTTATTAAGGGTATTCGTAAGAAAAAAAATTATTTTATAAAAGTACTGAAAGAGGTCAGAGATGGTAGTGAAGGTGCTTGAAAACCCTTCACGTCAATTCTAAGTCGGCGGTTAGGGTATTCGCGAGAGAAAAAATATTTTATAAAAATACTTTTATTTGAAGAACATGTGAAAAAATAGAATTGAAATTAATGCATTCAAAAATATTGAGAATTTTGAATTTATAGAAAAAAAATGAGAAAAAACTGGTGAAGGGACTAGTTTGGTGCACGACATTCAATTTCAGGGACTAAAATGAGTTATTTAATGCAAAGTGAGGGACTAATTTTGTGCATATACAACGATGACATAATAGATGAGGCGTGGACGAATACGGTTGTGACACGTGGCACAACCATCCACGTCAGTAAGCCACGTGTCACTGGTCACCACATCATCATACCATTACACGTGGCCAAATCATGAAGTGACACGTGTCACTTACAGTCCACGTTATCATGCCATGTCATCACGTCGCTAATGGAAAATAGGTTAGGGACTAATATGGTGCAATTTTTTCAATCTCAGGAACGTAATTGGTGCAATTGGAATATCAGGGACGATTTTAGTGTACGACGCCAATCTAATGGACCATTTTGGAGTTTAAATCCAACATTACTCAAAGATAAAATGGAAAGATGATATTTGGTCATATTATATATAAATAAAAAAAGCAACCACCAACTTAGTTATTTATATAAAATATAGGGATAAGTACAATTTTGGTCCCAAAAATTTTGTGCCAGAATCGAAATCGTCCCTCTTTTAATTTTGGATTTAAAATCGTCCTTAACGTTTTTTTCGTATTAAAATCATCTTTTTAAATAAAATTTTTAATTTAATTCCTAA
>NC_029791.2:121032720-121033229 GCF_000816755.2 Arachis ipaensis | reverse complement strand
TGTTGTTGTTGTTGGCGGTGGGTGGGTGGGGGTTGGTGTTGGTGTTGGTGGTGGTGGTGGTGCTGGTGCTGGTTGTGGCGGTGGTGTTGGTGTTGGTGGTGGTGGTGGTGGTGGAGGAGGTAATTATGTTGATAGTGGTGAGGGTATTTTTGTCCAAAAAAATTAAAAGGACGATTTTAATACGAAAAAAACGTTAAGGACGATTTTAAATCTAAAATTAGAAGAGGGACGAAATCGATTATGGCGCTAAACTTTAGGGACCAAAACCATACTTATCCCTAAAATATATAATAGAGTACAAAATATATATTAAAAATCTATGAAAATAATATATAATAGGATAAAATAATTTTTTTTTTAAATTTGTTAAAAAATTTAAAAATATTTTTAAATTTTATTTTATTTTAATTTTATTTCAATAGTTTTTAATTTATATCAAATATATTCTTAACAGCTAATTTTTTTTTAAAAAATTTAAAACCAATTCAACAATAATTTCGTAAGAATAA
>NC_029791.2:121031822-121032688 GCF_000816755.2 Arachis ipaensis | reverse complement strand
AAATCTAAAATTTATGAAATAAAATTAAAACAAAATAAAATTTAAGAATATTTTTTTATTTTTAATAAATTTTAAAAATAAAAAATATATTTTATCTTTTCTAATGTAGTAGTTAATATTTTTTATTTTCACGTAGCTTTTTAATGACATTTTTTAGTAATTACAAAAATTACTTAATTTTGATCTCACGCATAGACTTTTATTTCTTGAGAAGAAGATCTTTCCACCTGTCCTGATCAACTTCAAAGTAAGTTGTAATCTAATTTGAGCAATTTCTAATCTACTAGCTTTTTTTTTTTTTAAATAGGTTGAACAATCTTTAATTTTAGATATAACATTACAAATTCGTACATATTACACACTTATACATATATTCTGGGACGGACCGAGGTTGTAGAAAGAGGGGATACTTGTGCTCACAAATATTTTATAAAAAGAAAAGTATGAGGAGTTAATGAAATATTTGTACAATGTGTACAATAAAGGTTTATGGAGTATTAGATATATAACCATTAGTGTTACCTTTTTTCATTAGTTGAAGCTTTTGGGATGAGTGGTATCATGACATGGTATTAGAGCGCTAGATCTAAAAGGTCAAGAGTTTGATCCAATCGAATTCTTGACCTTTCGGATCCAAAGCTCTAATACCATGTCATGATACCACTCATCCCAAAAGTTTCAGCTGATGACAAAAGGTGACACTAATGGTTATATATCTAATATTCCCCAATCCTCCATTGTACAAATATTTCATTGGCTCCTCATACTTTTTTATTTATAAAATAATTAATAAATATATATAGATGTATATATTTATCTGCTTATTAGATTATATTTTTTTTAAATAAATAATAAATAAATAAATC
>NC_029791.2:121026216-121029000 GCF_000816755.2 Arachis ipaensis | reverse complement strand
ACTAGCAAATTAGTTAATAATTATGTTAAAACCTAATTTTATAATTAAATTTAACTTTAATTAGTAGTAATATTTTTAAATATTAGACAAGAGACTTGCTACATATATAAATTTTTTTTGACATATAAGTCTATATAAGTTAGCACAAACCCAACAAAAACAACTCTCAATTTAGAGAGCGTGTAAACACATGCTTCTTCAACTTTGAATAGTGTGAAATGAGAAACGGTTCTTCTTCAACGTTTGTATTCTACGTTCTTCCTCCTCCTCCTTCTCCTTTTTCTTCTTCTCCTTCTTCATTGCATTCCTCCTCCTTTTTTTTCGCATTCCTTCTTCTTCTTCTTCGCGTGTTTCATCCTCATCGTGGTTATTTTTATTGTTATTATTGTTGCTTCATTTTTTCTCTCCTTCTCTTTCTATTGATTTTTCAACATTATACATTTTTTTTTCTTCTTTGTTTGATTTTTTCTTCCAAGAAGAATTATAAGAAAATGAAATAAGAAGATGAGGAAGAAGAAGCAGTAGAAGATGAGGAGGAGGAAGAGGAATAGTTTTGAATTATGCAGAACTTATCAGAATAAAAATATACCCAAATATCTTTGTGTTACACCCAAATTTGCTGCAAATACAGAAAAATGTTTCCTCTAATGCTGCATTTTTTCTTCTTCTTTTTTTTCCCTTATTTCTTTCTTTTTTTTTTAGTTAAATGAATGTAAGTTCATCCTCTTCCAAATAATTTTGCAGCATTATGTGTTTTTTCTTTTTCTTTGTTTGATTTTTTTATTTTTATTCTTGTTAAGAGAGTAAAACAAGAAAAAACTTGAGAAGATAAAACAAAAAGGAAAAGATGAATAAGGAAAAAAGAAGAAGAAGATGGTGATGATGATAAAAAAAGAAGAAGCAGTAGAAGATGAGGAGGAGGAAGAGGAAGAGTTTTGAATTATGCAGAATTTATCAGAATAAAAATACACCCAAATATCTTCATGTTACACACAAATATCTTCGTGTTACACCCAAATTTACTGCAAATACAGAAAAATATTTCTTCTAATACTGTATTTTTTCTTCTTCTTTTTTTTCTTATTTCTTTCTTTTTTTAAGGTAAATAAATGTAAGTTCATCCTCTTCCAAGTAATTTTGTAGTATTATGTATTTCTTCTTCTTCTTCTTTGTTTGATTTTTTTTGTTTTTATTCTTGTTAAGAGAGTAAAACAAGAAAAAATTTGAGAAGATAAAATAAAAAGGAAAAGATGAATAAGAAAAAAAGAAGAAGAAGATGGTGATGATGATAAAAAAAAGAAGCAGTAGAATATGAGGAGGAGGAAGAGGAAGAGTTTTGAATTATGCAAAATTTATCAGAATAAAAATACACCCAAAATTCTTAAAATACACCCAAATATCTTCGTGTTACACCCAAATTTGTTAAAAATACAAAAAAATATTTCCTCTAATGCTATATTTTTTTCTATTGAATTGAATCACATCTTAGCCACTTGATTGGATTCAAAACAATAAAAGGAGGAGAAGAAATTCCAATAAAAAAAGAAGGAGGAAGAGGAGGAGGAGAAAGATGTGGTGTTGATGAGAAGAAATTCTAATGAAAAAGAATGAGGAAGGGGAGGAGAAGGAAGAGGTGGTGTTGATGACGACGATAACGAAAAAGAAAAATAACGAAGAAGAAGAACGTGCAGTAACAAGAAGAAGAAGAAGAAGAAGAAGAAGAAGAAGAAGAACGTGCAGTAACGACACTATTGAATTTTTTCTCTCCTTTGTGAGATCAAAGCCCAACTTTTTGGGGGGTGTATTCTTGCACCCAAGTATCTCTACCCTAATAAGATTTTTTGAAGTCTTTTGAAAGAGAGAGTGTAGCATCAAGTGAGAGAGAAGAGGGAAAAATATAATTCTCGTTTTTATGCAAAGTAGTAAATTTCAAATATCAGTTTCTCATTCATTCACCGTTGGATTGACTTGAAATTTGAACTGCGTGTTCCTCTCATCTTGTTCTTCATTCTGGTTGGTGGCGATGTTGATTAGAGATTTTCAGTGGGAGAAATTGGCTTCGTAAGAGAGAAATTAGATTTCCCATTTTTACACAGAGCAGTAATCTTTGAACAGTAGTTTCTCATTTTTTCACCGTTGGATCGACGTGAAATTTGGACTGCAAATTCTTCTTATCTTGTTTTTTATTCTGAACAGTGGAGATTTTAACTGTTGTCTTCAGAGGAAGAAATTGGCTTCGATAGCAGCTCTATTTTTTGGGTATTTTTCATCTTCTTGCTTTACATTTATGAGCTTTGGTGCTTTGTTGTTTTGGCTAGTTATATGCATATTTTTGTGCTTTGTTTGAGACTCTCTTGTACCTCATTTGATTATAGTGGAGCTATTTCATTGGTCTAGATGACCCGTGGTTTTTACCTCTCACATTGAGGGGGTTTTCCACGTTAAAATCTCGGTGTGTTCTTGTTATTGCTTTACTTGCTATATTTGCTTGTTATAGTTGCTGCTATATTGTGTTGTGAGTGCTTCCATATTGTTCTTGTGTTGTTTCCGCTGCTAGGTTCTTTCAAGCATGAAACGCGTGAATATAAATGACTTGTAAAGACTTGTATAGGAAAAATGCTTGTATATGGAGAATAATTCATTAGTTAAATCTTAAAACACATTATTTATATAAATTGATTCTGAAATTAATGGGTAATCAGATATAATTCGAACCAAAACCGATGTCACTTTAGATAATTGGTTCGGATAATAATTTTGGAGATACGAAACCCAAACCAACTC
>NC_029791.2:121024566-121026017 GCF_000816755.2 Arachis ipaensis | reverse complement strand
ACTCTTAAACCCAAAATTTTATTAATTAAATTAAAAAATATAAATTTAATATATATATACACACACACATTTTAGTGATTCTAACCCTAACCTAAACACATTGTAGCGGCAATCACCTATGGTATGAACCCTAGTAGAGCACCCTCAGTCCCTCACGATCTCACCGTTACTCACCCAACCAAATCGGTGGTAGCTTTCTTTCTGTCAGCGTCTCTGTCAGTATCAGTATCATCATCTCTGTCAGCATCATTGTCTCCATGATCGTAAGCATCGTCTTTTCCAGTAATGATAGCGTCGTCTTCTCCATCAGTCGTCATCTTCTCCAGCAGTGTCTTCGTCTTCCGTCGTCCTCTCCAACAGCGTGCTTCGTCTAGTGTGCGTCAACGACGTATGTGGCATCATCTACTCGTCAACGATGCCATCTCCTCCGTCTGTGGTTGTCGTCTTCTCCGATCAAGTAAGGACCTAGTTTTTTTTTAAGTTAAGGGTTAATTTTTTGTTTATGTTATCTGTTAATTGTTTTACTCTCTTTCAAAATTTATTCTTGTTAATTTTTTGTTCAATTTTTATTATGTTTTAATTTTTTTTGTTGAAATTCTGAATCATTAGTTCTTGTTGATAATTTATTTGCTCATTTTTTACTCTCTATTTGTGAATTCTTGTGAAATATTAAGATGTATAAAAATTTTGTGTAGTTGATAGTTCTATTATGTGTTTCGCAGTTTTAAAAATGGAAAAAATTAATCCTGTCAGCGACACTGTTGTTGGAAGCTCATCCTCTCCAAATGCAGTCACGGTTGATTTTACATGTTTATTATATTTATAAGATTTTTAAGATAAAAATTTCATTTTTTTATGAATTTTTGTTTTATCGGGTACCCAATTATCCTAACCGAACTCATCCGTTCTTAATCGGTTTAGTTTGGTTCGAGTATATATATAAAAAAAATGTAAATTCGACCCAATCCAAACCAATTATAATTCAATTGGTTCGATTCTAATTTTACTTTAAATTTGAATTAACCCGATGTGTAAACATCCTATTCATGGTGTAATGTGCTCCCCACTAAATGACAAATTTCTAAAGAATAATCCACAAACTTTCAAATCAGATCGCCTAGAATGATACATATGTTGCGCATCCTCGCGCATTTTTATTACCCACTTCCGGAAGTGTACAAGTTATATATAAAAAGACAAAGGTTTTACTTATGGGAGACAAATTATCGTACTAACTAGGGGTGTTCAAAGTTGATTCGAACCGAACTAAATCGACCAACCAAACTAAAAACACTAAAAATCGAATAAACTAAAAACCAAAAAAACCAAAAAAAAAAAATTATATTTTGCTGTTTTTATTGCGGTTCGATTTGATTTCGATTCTGACAATGAAAATTCCAACCGAACCGATGAGGTTAAAAAAATCCTAAAAAAACCAAGCCCCCCTCGGC
>NC_029791.2:121020702-121023296 GCF_000816755.2 Arachis ipaensis | reverse complement strand
TGCCGGCAAGAGACCCTTCCTCCCACCACCTCGCAGCGCCGCCAAAGCCTTCCTCCCAGCGCCGCTGAATCTTTCCTGCCACTGTTCCCAGGACCTCCTCACGGACAAAGTAGCCCAGCACACAGCCAGTCACAACCAGCGCCCAACAGCCGAGAACCACCCTCGCAACTCGCAAGTCGCACCAGCACCACCTACTCACCCAGCACCACCATCGCAAGTCGCACCCAGCAGCACCCTCGCAAGTCGCAAGTTGCACAGCACCACGCCACCACCCAGTAGTGTTTCTGGCCACCCACAACACAACACCTCCCACCCAGCCACCGATTCAAGTCAAATAATGGAGCCTGAGCCACCGAGTCAGCTATGTAATTGGACTAAAATTGTTGTTCTATTTGTTGTTCATTTTTCAATTGCTGTTCTGTTGAATCGTTAAAACTGCTTCTGGGTTGTTCATACTGAAATTGCTGTTCATACTGAATTACTGAAATTGCTTATGGGTTGTTCATACCGAATTACTGAAATTGTTGTTCTGTTTGTTGTTCATACTGAAATTGCTGTTCTATTTGTTATTATTCGATAATATCCGAAAACTTGATCTGAAACTGCTTCTGGTTTATTATTATTAGTTATTTTGGAAAAATAAAAAATTACTTTTGAACTAATTTAGTATGATTTATTACTTTTGTTTCCAATTCTATATATATGGGGAATTGGTTTGTTAGCAGCAGGACAAAATAGCACAATTATAGGAACATATGCAGGATAATTCATAACTGAAGGGTTTTTGAAACTAAATATAAAGAAATGGTTAAAGTCACTGATTACTAGAAGTTGTGCTATTATTCCAACAATGATAGCTGCTATAGTTTTTAATACATCAGAGAGTTCATTGCACTCATTCCACTGCTTACATTGGTGTCTAAAGAAGAGGTCATGGGAACTTTTAGAATAGGCTCTGTTGTAGAGGTAAGCTTTGTTTGCATTCTAACTTTTATAGAATTGATTTTGATCTATACTGATTATGTTTTGATAATTCGTCTAAAAGTGATTTTTTCTTTTGAAAAATAAATGATTCTAAATATATCATGTCATATGAATATAAAAAATCAGTCACCAATTAAATCACTTTATTTGTGTTTGTCGATTTCAATGTTATGATTTTGTGAAATAGTATGGTAGTGCTTTTTTAATTGGTTTGGTTTGGTTTGGTTCGATTCGAATGACTTCGATAAAAAAATCGAACCAAATCGAACTGTAATTTAATTAGACGATCGGATCGGATGATTTTTCTCTCAAAAATCGAACCAAACCGCACCGCAAACACTCCTAGTACTAACATTGTGCTTACTTGCTTAGCCTACGTACCTGGTCTAAAAATCTAGCAATAACTAATAATTATGAGGAAAAAAATTAAAATTGTTCTCATAATAACAAAATTTTTTAAGAAATAGTATTAATAATTCTTTTATAATTATTTGTCATTAATTACTTGACTTGTGATTATCAAATCAACATTTTCTAATATCAAGAGTTATATATTTAAACAACTTTACATAAATCAGTTGTGTTTAAGAAGTGAGGTGCTCGTCGGGCTGATCAACCCTCGAATATTCATAAGTTTTGTCCTATAGAATTCTCATAAAGATTAAATTAGTTACTATACTATGAGTATATAAAAAAATAGTTATTTGTATAAATATATATAAATATAATTTGATAATTAATTTTCAGTGTGTACATAAAAGTTTTGTTGGCCTTGACGCCCTTGTTATATAACTTCCAATTGACGATTATACTAAATACTGTTAAATAAACGAAGCGATCATTAATTAGTAGGAAATGCAACTTTGAACGTGCCACTTTTTGCGTCGTAATCATATACTGTACTTTCTTTAAAAGTAGGTAACTATATATGCTAGAACGTAGGAGAAACACATGATTCATCATTTGCATTTAGGTGACCAAAAATTTTGGGGAAATTAAGAACTGAGGACCAGAAAACAAGAATGCCCCAAAACCACAAACAAATATATGTATCAATGTCCCTACTACAATTACGCCTCAGTGCAACCTAACTTGAAGCACACTCAGCTAACAAATCGAAGAGATTCCTTGAAGTAGGTTTTAACACCCTTGATTTCGCTTCCACCGATCCACCAATGTTAGAATAGTACATTAAAATAAAATTTTCGAATAAATTACCATTTGTACCCATAAAAGATACAGATACTAACAAATGTATCTATATAAGAATAAAACGACAATTATAACCACGAAATTCCGTGTGCCAAGAGTACCCAGACGTTGGTTACACAGTTGGTCCGTTAGGGTATTTTTGGCACACAAAAATTATCTTCCGTTGATACAATTGTTGTTTTATTCTTATATGGATACATTTATCAGCGTTTGTATTTTTCATGTATACAAATGGTAATTTATTCTAAAATTTTCTATGTTTACTAGCTGCCCTCATCATGATCATTAATATTAAACAATTAAAAGTACTCATTCATGGGACAGTTTCGGATCATATATTATGATTATTATGAGTGGACGTGCCATGAATCCATTTAAAAAAAATTAATATGCAGTGA
>NC_029791.2:121014835-121020601 GCF_000816755.2 Arachis ipaensis | reverse complement strand
CACTCTTTCAATTTATCAATTCTAAAAAAATAGTTAACTACTAAACTTTATATTTTAATAATTTTAGCTGTCAATGCCAATCATAAAATAAACACAAATAACTAAAACTAGTTGTGAAGCCCTAATATTTTCACAATACTTCAAAAATTTTCTTATGCATTGATCCAATATGAAAAGTCTGTATCATGTTAAAGCTTGGTCACATGTATACATGGCCTCAAAATTTAAAAGAGAGCTCTATTGTGAGTTGTGACAATGGCACGTCATTCAGAATAAAACGTTACACCGACCAACGGATAAACAAGTTCAGCATTCTTGGATAAGGTGGTATTTTTATTTATTTAAAAAAAAAGTGTTTTGTAATTTACTAATTTAGTTTGACGTGCTCAAATAAAGTTCTTGGAATAATGCTAATTTTGTATTACAGTTTTTATAGCTGACATGTATATTGATTTATTATTGTCCATTGATATTCTCCATCAATCAAGCAAACCAAATATTATTACACTTCTTAATATATTTATACACTCTTTATACCTAATAATCCACTCAATCCTTGTACATTACTTGGAGGAGAGAATACAAGAAATTGAAAAATGAACTCCATCAGAATTGAATATTTAAATGAGGAGAAAAAAATCTAAATCAGCCTCTACAATTATCTCGAAAGACAACAAGAAAAAATTCAACCCGATTCCTGACAATTACCTCGAAAGAACAACTAGGTCTCTGTGCAAAAAAAAAATCAATGTTATTTTTTTTGGCACAGAAACTAATTAGTTCCAAAAAAAATTATCAGATACCGAATTTGATGTTTTTTTTCTTGGAAACCTCGTTGTCCTTTCGAGATAATTGTCAGGGCCGGATGGGTATTCACTCTTTAATGAGTAATAAGGTTGGATTACCAAGGACTTGAATGAATAATAATAATATAATTTCAATATAGAGATGGGTGACCAAACAACCTATTAAGCATTAGAAATAAGGTGTTGTTGCTTGCTTGTGGTCCACCATGTTTTGAATTTATATATACACTATACACCAGTGTTTAACTAATCATCCTTCAATTTTCTTCAAAACCATAATGCTTAATTATTATCGTATTGTCAATGTGTATTTGTGGTAGGTTCATTTTCAATAGGAGTAGTAGCAAACGTGAAGTTCATTTGCAATGAATTGTGTATTATTGTAATTTAAAAGCAATAAATAAGATTTGGTGAGGATTGGATTCATAGCTAAACATTAATTCAGTGTAGTAATGATTGAAGATTAGATTGAATCAGAATAAAAAGTGGATGGTGTTAAGTGTTAAGAAAATCAATTGATGATGGGTTTTGGTATGTGATGGGGTCAGGTCTAAGGGGTTTTGATATAATAATTTGTGTGTCGGCAGGAAGATGAATGAAGATGACAAGGAGAACCTTTGAATAGCCCAACTCACCAAGCACAAATCAAACATTAAAGTGTAAGATCAAACAAAGCACCTGCTGCAATGTCCACTACACCTAATAGAATAAAATATTAAAGGAGAAAGTTAAAATATAAAACACCCACCGTGGGGCTCGAACCCACGACCACAAGGTTAAGAGCCTTGCGCTCTACCAACTGAGCTAGACGGGCAGATGCTTATTTATTTAAATATTTAAAAAATGTACCAAATTGTGAAACATATTAGAAAAATATTTTATAATCAAATTTCAATGTAATTTTTGCAAACTAATATAATTTTAAAGAGCTAAAATATATTGTAACTCGTTTGATGAGAAAAGAGTCACAAAGGTGACTTTGATGTGTTATAGACAAAAACCCTGAAGTTACTATTTATATTTGAGTTGGATACTTGTTACATTCTAACATCATAGTATATCTAATTTTATTCTCATTTAATTCTAAATTAAGAGTAATAATGACTTATTCAATTCAGCATTTATGACAATAAATAAGATCATTGTTATATAAGTTATTTAATGTGAAATAACTTAATTTAATATTATAATTAATATATGTATTATCCATAAATAGATCTAACATAGAATTGATTTGATTTGTAAATCAATTAATTTATATGAAATTAGAAAAAAATGAGAATTGACTTGAGTTAGAAATCTCATGAGTTTATTTTATTTGTCATTTCAATTTCTCTAAATATTATTTTTTATAGAATTTGGTTGTAATTGAATTTGATTAATTTAAATTTAAAAAATAAAGAGAATAATTTGTTCTTTAGACACTAATTTAAAGAGAGAGTTTAGGCTGTGTTTGTTTATAGAGACAGGACACTGAGACAGGGATACAGAGACACAAAATCGCATTTGATAGAAGAGACATGGACAGAGACAATGTGTCTAGCGACACTGAATTAGTATATTTTGTGTCCATCTTGACAGGAAGGACACAGAAACACTAACGAAGGACACAGAAACACTAACAAATGACACAATTTATTTTTTATTTTTTTTCATTATTCTTATTGATTTTTTATAATTATATTTTTTATTATTATATTTTTTATCTTAAATTTTTTGAATGAAAAAAAATAAGAATAAATTGAATTTTCATAATTTATTTTAATTTATCACTAAATAAAATACAAGAATATTTTGTTTTATTCTATTCTCATCCTATCTGTTCTGTTCTCAGAAACAAACGCAGTCTTAGAGACTAAGAAGGTGGTGGTGATCAGACAAAATTAAAGCACATGGTGGTTTGACAATGATAATGGATTGTTATGAAATTATTAGAGAATACGTAATAAAAATAAAATATTTTAAACTTAAATAATCAATTTAATTGTTACTCATTTCAAACATAAAAAATTATTTTTAATTGAATCAATTATTATTTTATAGTTTGTTAATATAAAATAATTTTTATTCCTTATAAAAAAATAAAATAAGGAAAAACCCTAATTACTTTACGGCATTTATCCTTTCAAACACAAACTATACGTACAGTACAACTAGTATTTTTATTTTTTATTTTTTGGGAAACTTACAACTAGTATTGTTATTCAACTTGTTATTGTTTACTATAGGAAAAATTAACCCTAATAAGAATCACTAGCAAGAGTTAATTATTCAAAAAGATTAATTACATCGAAATTATTTAAAAAATTATATTTAAATAAAATTTAAAGAAAAAAAATTAAATTATTATTTTAAATAAATAATAATATTTAAAATTTTTTAGCTTTTTACAGTCATTCAATTTGACAGGATAAAGACTAATTTATTATAGATTTAAATTTTATTTAAGTATTTGTTACTGATCAATAAATTATTACATGCACAATAATACTCTAAATTAATCTTTAACATTAAATGAGTATTTTTAAAATCTTAAATTTCTAAATTTAATAACACTAAATTTTATATTATTCTTTTATTAATGCGGTAATATTTCAGGTATTACTCCTCGAACACTATCAATACTATTATTTATGAGATTTATTCTAACCATTGTTATTATAATTTAGTCACGAATACTTAAAAATAGACCATTAACAGGATTTAGTTGTGAGTAAAGATGGAAGTGGACCGGACTATTCGGCGGGAGTTCATAGTTCAATTCGTTTTAGATTTGGTTTGACTCGACTTATTTTATTAAACAGATTATGTTAGACTTTTTAAAAAGTCTATTAGTTAAAAAAATCTACAAAATTCGTTAGATATCTTCCCAACCCACAAGCACTGGTACGCTTCCCACTAACCACTCCATCATCCTCATCTACTCATCACCTTACCACCATCACCACCACCACTAACCCCAAATTGCCTCTGTTTCCATTCTTGCAACCTCCAGTGTCAGTGTCAGTGACCACCCCTCCTTCTCTTCTTCCCTGTCTCGCTCTTGCCGAATAGAGGACCTTCGCACCCACCCCGCCCCTGTTTCGCCGTCGCTAGCAACCCTAGAGCCGCAGTGCCCCCTTCTCCTCTTTTCACCGCCGACCACCCTCACCTACCGGGACTACCTTCTCCTCATCACCGAACCAGTGCCCCTGATGGGCCACTGCGCCAGCCGCCGCCACCGCGGTCCCCTTTGCGAACCAAAATCGCGGTGAGCTCTCTCTCTCTCTTTCTGTCTCTTTCACCATTTTTCTTTTCCCCCAGAAAAAGTGAATCCAAATTAATACATGAGGCTTCTGTGTTTAATTGTTCAGATTTGATCCTCTCTCCTCACTCTCTTCTCACCTTGGATCTGTGTTCTTGTTTGCCCTATTTCTATTAGCTTTCTCCATGACACCCTTTTCAATGTTTTGTTCTCTCAAACAGCTTCAGATTCAGCTGAAACCAAGATCCAATTTTGACTCTCACCCATCGTCATCCATTTCAAATTCCTCTCTGGGTTGATTTTGATTCCTCCAAAGGTGAAGGTTATGGTGATGAAGGAGTGACAATGAAGTGGTTTGTGGCAGAGAAATGGAGGTTAGATCAGAGAGTGTTCATGTGACCAAAGAGAGAGATGGGGGATGATGGTAGCAGTGGTAATGATAAGGGTATTTTGGGGTTTTTAGATAATTTTTTAGTGTTTGGTGCGAAATTCATGTTTTATGGGTACAAATGGTAATTTCTTTTTTCTATGGGTAGATATGTCAGCGTTTTCAACTTTCGTGGGTACAAATGGTAGTTTACTCATATATAAATAAATTATTCTTTACAAATTATGAATTATAAATTTTAAAATATATTTATTGTCAATTTAATTTTTTTAAGTGTATTATTTTGAGTTTTAATATTTATTGTCTTTGGATGAGGAGCTCCTGAGATACAGATTCACAAAGAACATTTGGAAAGGCCTAGTTCCACCTCGAGTGGAGTTGTTCACTTGGTTTGTATTGGTAGGTCGAGTAAATACAAAAGATCAGCTAAGTAGGCTGGACTGCTACAACAAAATAATAATTTGTGCGTGTTGTGTAACAACGAAGTAGAAAATATTCAACACTTATTTGTTACTTGTGAGTACTCTTGGCAGGTGTGGTGTGCTTGGATTTCAGAGTTTGGACAGACGTGAATTGTACCTGGTACCTTGAAAGAACACTTTGAGAGCTGGAGGTCCATGCCGCTGAGTAAAGAGCTACGCAAAAGTGTTGGCTACTTGGTTTCTTCTCAACTATATGGAATATTTGGTTACAATAGAATCGTGTCATTTTCCAGAGAAAGACAACAGAAATTGTAGATTGTGTAGCTCAAACTTTTTCATATGCTGAGGAGTGGTGTTGTAAATAGTTCATGTTATTGATGGCTATACCAGAGATGACGTAGAAATTATTTTATTTTACTTTTGTTTGTTTGCTCCACTTGAATGTTGAACTCTCTCTTCAACAAAAAATTAACGAAATACGCTTTTTAAATAGATTCGTAAACTTGTCGAATTTTAAATAGGTAAAGTTCTAGTTTAATAAAAAGGCCTATAAAAAAATAATAGACATAAATTTAAATCAACTATTTATAATATGAGTAAGACTCGTTAAAATTAAAATTCCACTCGACTTAACTCATTTTCACACTTAATTGGGAGAGAAAAAGAGAGATTTCCGTCTGGTTGCGGAGTTGCAGAATTGAGCTTTTGTGTGACGGCCTAATCTAAAGAGTGTAGCAACAATTCTCCTTGTACAAATTCATTTTCATCGATGCTTTGGTGGTATTGTCATTAGTTGCATTAAGATTATGCTTATTGTTTGCATTGTTCTTATTAAATAATTCTGATATGTGATATCTTTTCCGTCGTGAAGAAAAATTGGGATAAAAATAATAATAAACTGAAGCT
>NC_029791.2:121010585-121013577 GCF_000816755.2 Arachis ipaensis | reverse complement strand
AACAATAACAATATTTTGATCCTTCTATATAAATTTTATTTAAATAACTCCTTTTTAATAATAACAATATAATTGGTCTCTTTTATATTAATTAGTTGTTGTTATTGGTCCTTCCCTTTAATTTATCAATTTGAAGAGTTCTGTCTAGTAGTTGTTGATTTTTTCTGAAGACACCCAAAAAAAAAGTAGTTGATTCCTTTTTATTATTTTCCAACTTGAAGAATAATAAAAGGAATGTTATATGTAACCGATTTTTTTTTTTCTAAAATCTTCTAATTTTTTATATTAAAAATCATCGATAAAAAATAAGAAAAAATAAAAATTTTACGTAAACAAATATAATACAAACATCATTTTTTTCGTGTGAATATTCATTCTGACTCTTGATAATTTTTTTTAAGGACTTTGAGGTCCCTAACAAATTTGACTCTTGATAATTAATTTAGTGGAACTGATTCATTTTTTTGTCAATGATCTCTCTTCAAAACATACTTATGTGATCTGTTAATCACTAATATATTCTCTATTTAATTTTTATAGGTAAAAATAATTTAAAAATCACTAATATTTTTTAGTTTTACACTGTAAATTTAACTAAAGTATTTAAAAATAATAACAAAAAATATAAAAAGTTTAAACGACATTAACAATTCTCTTCAAAAAGACAGTAAGACTCTCAACAAAAGAAAATTTATCAATCTTAGTTGATTCTTAACGAACAAATCAACATTTAAAAATTTAATCCATTAATAAAAAAATATTAATAACAGACTAATTAATGTCATAAAAAAGTTTTTTTTTTTATTGAGAATTTTATTGTGTTTCGAAATAATTATCACGATGGTTTATTTTTATTTTTTCATAAAATAATATATAATATCAAGCGAAGATAGAGGACTAGAAGAGTTTTAAAAGGAAAAGAGAGTTTTCTGGTAGTGGTAATCCATAGCACGGGAGACAGTCACGGTCCACTTCTTCGAAGCTGCTCAACTCAACGGCAACAATGCCCCCAGCGATGGCAGTTATCGGTAACACCTCATTATTCTCTAACCTCACGCTCTCTCCTTCGCTCAACCGCTCCACGCGCCTCTTCTTCATCTCTGTTGCTTTCTCTCCCACCAACTTTCGCCTTCGAGCTGCCTCTGCTTCTTCTTCTCCTTCTTCCACTGCTACTTTCGTCGACACCAACCCAACCGTAGCGCTTCTTCTTCTTCTTCTTTCACTAATTCAACAAACAATTTCATTTGTTATACTTTTTTGTTTGTTTGTGTATATATAGTTTATTATTCAATAATACGTGGAGCGTAATTTTGTGAGTTCAGGATTCCATCGTTGCAGAGAAGGAGAAGGAGAAGGAGAACGAAGTGAAGCACAGCAGCAACTTATTGGCTTGTCCGGTTTGTTACGACTCCTTGAATTGGACTAGTCATCCTTCCTTATCAGTGTGAGTTCATCTCATTAATACAAATCCATCTTTGAATTATGATTGTGATTACCGATGATGAACTTCTAATTTGCTTCTATATTTTGATTTTTGATTGATTTTCTTCTTTTCTTCTTATAATCAGATAGTAAGTATCGTAAGTTCGTAACCATAGTAAGTTCTAGGTTCGAGAAATGTTTGCTGTATTATTATTATTACTACTATGTGTTGAAACAGTATGCCAATTTATTCATCGTGGACCATTGAATGAAATGTGAGTGATATTGAAATTCAATCAAATGGAAGATGACGAAAGAGTTGGTTCGATTCTGCAAAATGAGTACACTGTAAGCTTAACATAACCTCTGCTGTTTCTTGATTGGGTAATTTGATTCAGAGATGCTATAGCTGGGTCTAGTTTACAATGTGGAACGTGTAAGAAAACATATGTTGGAAACCAAACGCATCTAGACCTCACGGTAACAACCGGAGCCAAAAGCTATGGTGAACCTATGCCATTTACCACAGAGTTTTTCAGGTATCCAACTTTTATCTCTTCTTTCTTGATATATTATGATCTTTTCTAAGCTAACATATGCACATCAATAAAGTAAAATACAGTGGTATAATTTGACAATGATTGTGTTCTGAACCAGGTTGCCATTGATATCAGCTCTCTATGAGAGAGGCTGGCGCCAAAGTTTTGTATGGGGTGGTTATCCAGGTCCTGAGAAAGAGGTGAATCAAATCTTTTTGTTCTTCAACTTGACTGTATTCCAAATTTATATTGGTTTCTTATTTATCATTATTTGTTCTTCCGCTTCTTGCATAAGATTGTGTGCAATTGCAACAATAATGATTCTTCATATATGACATTATATTGGTGACTTTTAGAGTTTTGAGGAGCATCCATCAAACAAACAGTCTGATAAGTGTTTAATAACGGCTCAAACTCAAAGTCAATTTGTATGCTAAGCAACTAATAAGACAAAAATTTTGAGGTAATTTGTCATAAGCTGGAAATATGTGCTTAGCAAAATCAGTTTAAAATAAGTTTTGCTGCTTTCACAAGCTCATCCAACTATGCAAGAAATTACTGCCACTGCCAGAACCAAATTAGCACCTCTAAACCTAAACTTAGCTAATGCTGATGTCCTGAAATCTTGATCATTAAGTTTGTCATATTTACTTTGTGGACGTTGATGAGAAGAATAATTCATATTTACCTTGTCATTCACATTTCTACCATTTATATAATTGCTCTGTGTTGTAGATCACCAAGTTCTTTAGATTTATATTGAGATCTGCCTTCTTCACCATGCATGTCATATGTACTTCCAAAGCAATGCTGATGCATGGCTACTGTAATTTACCTCATATAATCATGCATGTTATTGAATTTTATTGCAGTTTGAACTAATGAAGGAGTTCTTAAAGCCAGTATTGGGTGGAAATATCATCGATGCTAGTTGTGCAAGTGGATTATTTTCAAGATTATTTGCAAAGAGTGGATGGTTTTCTTTGGTTGTTGCTCTAGACTACTCAGAAAACATGTTGAAACAGTGTTAT
>NC_029791.2:121004459-121009259 GCF_000816755.2 Arachis ipaensis | reverse complement strand
ATTTCTTTTATTTCTTTTATTCAACTTTTGAGTTCAAAGTTATACTTATTATACATTTTGGTTTATGTGACAAACTCAGTAGTGCATCTAACATCACCTTCCAAAAGAGTATACATTTTATATTTCTTTTATTCAACTTTTGAGTTCAAAGTTATACTTATTATACATTTTGGTTTATGTGACAAACTCAGTAGTGCATCTGTTGTTAGGAACATCACCTTGGTTAGAGCAGACATATCAAGACTCCCTTTTGTTTCAAGTTCTGTCGATGCAGTGCATGCGGGTGCAGCTCTCCACTGTTGGCCTTCACCTTTAGCAGCTGTAAGCAAATGGTTGTTCATTAATATTTGGATTTTAAAGAAGTGTTTAATTTGGTTAGAATATCTACAATTTCTTGGAGCAAATCATTTAAACTATGATGTGTTACCTTAACTTTATTTGCATTGTTTCCTATAATTTCCATGATCCATATTATGCAGGTAGCTGAAATAAGTCGTGTTTTACGACCTGGAGGTGTCTTTGTTGCAACCACCATAATAATTGATGGGCCTTTCATTGTTGTCCCATTTAGAAGTACTTTCAGTCAGGTATAGAATCTTTTTGGCTTGGGACACTCGTATCTGCATTTATTGGTAACCTCGGTGATAGTAACCACTAACCAGACTCACTGTTATATTCTCAATTGCATTAATCTTGTGCGCTTTATTTCATTCATGATTAATCCCTCTGATGATACATAGGAAATTTCTCATATTTTTTCGTAGGACATAAGAAAATGTTTCTGGCAAGTTTAAATAATGGATCAGTTCGTTTTTCATTGTAGAGTTTTAAGCAAGTATCCGGAAGTAACTTATTTCTCTCTGAACGTGAACTTGAAGAACTCTGCAGTGCCTGCGGGCTGGTTGGATTTAAATGCATCAGAAATGGATTTTTTGTGATGATTTCTGCTACCAAACCAAGTTAAGGTTTGAGTTTTCTGGTGCTGATTCCTGTGCTACCTTATATACATCTTACTGAAGGATTTACACAGTTCATTTGATAAATAAGTAGCAGATCATGATAATATTTGCTCCATTTAGCAAAATTAATATAAGTCACATACTTATGTGCCATAGATGTCATGAGTGAATGCACCACTGCATAAACAAGTCATGGTGGATTATAGATGTAAATCTCAAAATTCTTGATTTAGATGTAAATATGATTACCCATCATAATTCACTTTCATTTTGCATTTGATTTATATGTCACAATCATCATAGTTTTGTCAACAAAGTTAAGTGGAAGGAAGAGAATATAAAAATATGGAAGAGAAAACTATGGAAGGCCTATACTAAAATATACAATCTCTTTTAACCTGATATACAATCTCTCTTGAACCTAGCAACCTCAGCCGGCTGCAGAGTTGCGAAAACTATTTGTCCAATCGGCAAATGTCAACCTCCGTTGGAGCAATGTGTTACCTTCACCATCATGATCAAAATCACCAGTCAACCCTTCTTTCTCAAACTCTCTATCCAAGGGCAAACTAGGTGATTCAATTTCCTGCAACTCCGATTCTATTAGAGCCTCCATCCTAGCACGTTCCCTGTCTCTTGGGTAAGCATGATAGAGAAACGAGTATATGAAACAGCATAGCGCCATTGGAATTCCAATTGCTGTATATAAAGCCTTTGCCAGTGATGCAGCATTCTCTCTATCTGTTAAAATTTCTTGAGATACCGTAGCACCTTTAGGAATAGGCTTATACCCATAAACATGTTGAGCCAAAATCCCCACCGCAGGAGGAGCAAAGGATGATAGTATAGACTCAAAAGATCGATCCATCGCATATACACTAGTTCGAGATCTCTCTGGAACTATCTCTGCAAAAATTGGACTGATGTCCATGCAGTTTGTGATAAATCAGACCTATGGATAAGCAATAAGCCTAACAAGTTGTCTAAGAGTCTAAGTTCAAAATCTATGCAGAAGATTATCACAAACAATAGTTCCTAATAAGTGGGAAAATTACTTGTTTGCAGCTGGAGCATTCCAAGATATGCAGAACCCCACAATGATCAGAACCAAACCATGAGGTATAATAGTAGATGGATTTTGTGGCAACCCCAGTAAAAGTATTGCTGCAAGGGGGATTGCGGATGCAGAGCTTATTTGTGCCAGAATTATCCTTCCAGAGTTTGGAAGCCGTTTCGAAAGTATGTCCCCCATCTTGCCTCCAAACAAACCCCCAATGGATGAAGAAACCACAAACAAACCTATGAGAAATGCAGTTTTCTGGTGGGAAAATCCACTAAGCTCAAGCCACATTGGTGAAAATGACAAAGCTGACCAGGGAAATGAACCGGTGACACCCTGCGCAACAATGATCTGAAAAGACAAAATCTTGGAAACCGACTTGGCTTCCTGAAATAAATTTTTCACTTCCGACCAGAATGTTCTACCGGCAGCGTCTTTCCGGCGCATTTTCGCAGAAACTTCAAGTTCAAGTTCAAGTTCACGGCTACCATTATCCGAGAAGTGTGGATCCTTGGCGAAAAGGAAAACTAGCACACCAACTAGAACACTAATGAATCCAACTAGATGGAAGGAAATTCTCCAACCAGGGATGCCCATGATGGTTAAGGGAGCAATCAACATGGAGAAGAAGCCACCAAGAATGGCACCAATGTTGCCGGTGAGTTGAAGCCATCCAAAAGCCATGCCGCGATTGTTGTCATGAGTTGAGTCAGCAACAAGAGACTGAATTGCAGGGGTAACGAGTGCAAGGCCAATCCCATTAAGCCCTCGTGACACAGCCACCTATTATTGATTATTAATTCAATATCTAAATGCGAGAAAACGTAGCACGCGCCTTGGAAAGAGAGGTGGGGAGTACCTGGAAGAAGGTGGAGGAGAAGCCCACGAGGAAGGTGGCGGCGGCCCAGAGGAAAGCGCCGATGGCGATGACGTGGGCGCGGTTNTCCTTGTAGACGCCGGGGAGGAGGGACTCGTCGGCCCTCTCCATGATCCCCGCCAGGTTCACAAGCAGCAGAGTCACCGTCTCTCCTTTCATCGTATCATCGAATCACCACCGTTCACTTCACCAAGTCATCATTGTCTTATGGGCCTTTTCTCTCACTTCAATACGCGTTGCTGTGTTTCTTTGACACCATTACACCAACACGACTTTTCTTCATTGAATTTTCCATTCTTTCTTTCTCGTCAACGCCCCTCACCTCACCGCTACTCTCTATTTTTGTCTTTTTTTTTTTAATTTATTTTACAGTCCTGGTAAGCTTATGCAGCCCAAATCTCATCCAGACTAAGTTGGGGCCTGAATCCAATAAGTTCGGAGAGGAGAAAGGCCCCATGTCCAAAAAAACAATAGAAAGACTCTTTTTTCTTCTTATATTAGTTTATTACGGTAGAAATTGTGGTATCTTAATGTTTAGGGTTTTGCTATCTTAAAGTTTTAATTTATTTATTATTTTTATGCATTAAAAATATAAAAAAATTTATTTATATAATAAATAATATTAAAATATTTTTTTATGGTATGTTTAACCTATACTTTTATGGTATTTAATTTTTTTTTATCATGTACCCAGAAAAATAAAACCTGCTATATTAAATTAATAATAGGGGCCAATTGAAGTTGACATTAGGTTTCAGGATTTTGTTAGTGACTCCTCATGGTTAGGAGACTGAATTTTTCCAAAATCATTAAATCGTCAATGAAAGAATAACTGCGCCGTGAGAGATTTTATAATAGACAATTCGATTTTTAGTTTATCTAATTAATTATCAATCATTGTATTTGCATATTTAAAAATTACCCACTGATCAGTTAATGTGTATAAAAATATATATTCGACGTCTCATAAATTTTTGTTATGATACTATTATAAAAAATTTAATGATTCGTTTAATATAAGTTTAATTATTCTACTAATTGATTATTATTTATTTGATAAAATGTATAAATTTATATAAATATGCACAAACATATACTCATTGTCTCATTGATAGATCAGTGACTAATTTTGAATGTACATTGAACATGATGAGTTAAACTATACTTTAATTTTTTTAAAATTGAATTGCTCTTAATTCTTCGTCAATTAGGACAATAAAATAAATTAAAAACATTGAAAGTAGAAACCATTGCTATTATTATTAGTAGTTACCAGAGAGCAATGATACCGCCATGTTGAGATGATGTTAAGACTAGAAAAAGAGAGACCGAGTTGGAATTTGAAATGAAGAGATAGAATGACCAAGTCCAAAATGAGTATAAAGGACAAAAAGAGATGTCAAAAGCAATTGATTCCTAATTATGCCTGTCTTATATATATGCTTATTCTTGATACCACCAGTAGTAGTTGAGGGATATATGATTTAATGGCCTTGTCACTCACTCACTCACTCAGTGTTGTTGCATAACATTATTATTATTATTATCATTATTGAGTACATATGACACTGAAAACTGAGAAATCAGACACTAATAGTTCACAGAAGAAATTAAAGTTGGAAAGGGAGAAGAAGGCGGGGGTGAATAATGAATAATAAATCATCATTGCTAGAGAGCAGATTATTGTCCGGCATGGGCCACTACCATTCCCAAAGGGGAACACTCACATGTCACTTATCTCTCTCTCCTCTTCTCTCCTTTCATGTAATCATCTCCTTTCAATCATCATCATAAGCATCATTCTTTGTTATCGTTTTTCTTATATTCCTTTCTACTTGTTTTACCCATAATAATTCCCTACCTGCTATGCTACCCTAATTTTTTTTTTATATTGATAATTTTAG
>NC_029791.2:120997454-121004325 GCF_000816755.2 Arachis ipaensis | reverse complement strand
AATTGATACTTACAAATTGTGTTGTGCATCATACATATAGAATATACTAATTTAGATTCATATTAATATATTACACAACTTCAACTATAGTATAAAAAATAATTAGCGGCTATAGGACTAGTATAACCTCAATGGGATATAGTTCTTGATTTTTTTAATATTCTTTTTTCAAAAACTATTATGTAGTTATTTTATAAAATATATCAAGTTATTAATACACATTCTCTAACAATATAATTAGATAAAATGAAAATTAATAAATTTTACGTCATATCTAATAATAATAAAAGAAAAAATATAGAAAAATAATTTTTAATCAACCAACTTTAAATAACTGTAATTAATAATTATTAATTTTATATTTTTAAAATAAAATTTAAATAATTACTAATTAATCACAATTAATTAATGTAGAATGCAGTTAAAAAATGTTTATTGATTTATTGTTGCCTAAATTCCTGTTGATTACTTAGCGGAATTGATAATGAAAAAATTATGTGTGACAGCTTAATACATGAAATAATCTCTGTATACATACTTTGTTACATTGCTTAAGAATTTGCCCTATCCCCTTGCATTGTAATTGAACTACCTATGTATTTTGGCAGCTATAATATGATGTACGTCATTCCGCTATAAGCATCAATAATAATAACCTTTGCTATTGAAATTTTGGCACGTTATCAACTTAGCTTAAAAACTTAAAGGACAAATAATGATGATGAAGATGATATATCGGTAATTATTTCGCTAGATTGCTTAAAACAAGCTAAGGAAATAAGGTCCGTTGGTATGAACGAAGTATGAACAAAAGAGTGAAAGACACAACTAGTCTCTGTCAAGATACTTGTCATTTGGATAAGATATGCGCTTATGCTAATTAACTTGTTTTGAGAGCAACCATCAAGAAAAAAGAAAAAACAAAAATCATACTAGCTTTTTTTTTTTCTGAGAAAAAATGTGATTGGACGTTTAAATAACATAACAGATGCTTGATTGCCATATCATCTAGCATTATATATGACACTATCGTAATACCGACCGAATTTCAAGCAAAATTGGTCGTTAAATCCTTAAAAACTGATTTAGTTATATGTTAAAACGTTGGCCACTAAATTATATTTATCAATTGATTTTTAACAATTTGATTTGATAAAATCAGCCGCTATTCTAAAAATATTTTTAGTTTAATCTATTTCTCTTGCTTTCTTTTCTAAGATATATATAGAGTTATTCCAAAAACTTTAAAAGATTACAACTAAGGCCTAATTTGATAGAATTCTTTAAAAATGTATTTATATTTTTTAAAAGTACAAGAGTTTTATTTTACTTAATTTTATATTTTTTTCAAAAAAACAATTTTAATTAATAATTTGAACTAGTACTCGTAGAATACATATTAGCTAAATCTTTAAATTTTTCTACGATATTAGCTAAATCTTTAAATTTATCAAAGATATGTGCTATAACTTTTGAAAAATTATCTTTCAAAAGTCAACTTAATAAATTATTTGCAAAAAATAAAAATGTTAACAAACAAAGTCTAAATGTAATAAATCCAGCATGCACATACCCTTTTTGGGAAGGAGGGTTACATAATACAACACGTAATAATTAAAGTAATATATATAATTAAATTTCGTAAATACATTTGAAAATGATTTTCTTTTTCTAAAACCACCAAATCAAATTTTTGAACTTCAAACCTAATCTAGCACTACTAATTAAAGTTGACTTCTTTAATTACAATCTCAATCCTTTCTAGTCACCAAAAAATCTCAATCCTTTCTATAAAACTAATTCCTTTGCAATTGAATACTAATATTTTTTTACGGATCTATGTTAAGATATGAGGTCTATGCAAAAAGAGGCGTAAAAAAATTATGAACCATGATGAGTTGGTTAAAGAAAGAATATAATCCATGAACATCTTGCTACCTAGCTTGCTCCACGATCGAGAAAATACTATAATTCTTTGTTGAAAAAACTGAAACATATGACAAAATGAAATCAAAGAACAGCTAGCTAGTAACGCAGAAACGTACAATATAATAAATCATGCATATCTTTCATACATTTATTTTATACATATGAAAATGAGTATGATATGATATTCGAACATCCAAATTAAAATGGGTCATATCACTGAAAACCAGAAACTAATTCCTAGATGGTAGTATTAATAGGTAGCGTTTGATGGAGAGATAGAGACGGAAAGACTGAGACTGAGAGACAGAGAATAAGAGACAGAGATTAAAATAAATATCAGTATTCTATTTGGTGCAAAATGGGAGACAAAAATTGAAACAAGAATGAAATTCTAATTTAATTTGCACAAAGGATAAAATTGGAATTAATTAATTGAAATGAAAGTATTTTAGGTATAAAATGTTATTAAAGTTTCAGTCTCAATCTCTAAAAATTTTAGTCCCTTATGTCTCTACATTTTGGAAGTACTGAAATATTGAAATTTTAGAAACAGAGACAAAAATTTTAATACCAGTCTCTGAATCAACAAATATAATAATGATTCTCAGTCTCTCAATCTCTATCTCAATACCTCAAAACAAACGCTACCATAGTGTTTTAACAGTGTTTTATTTTAACATGCAATAAATTATGTGCTACGATCTTATATTCCTGGATTTACATATTCTTTTGATTTTCTGTATTTTCTGTATTTTAACATACAATCAAATTATTGTCTTCATTCGCTGAAGGTCGTAGATAGTATTAGCAATAGATATTTGGAGCTAAAAAATTTACTTTCAAATATCAAGTTTCCACTTTCCACATATATAATACAAAAATTAAAAAAATACATAAATAATTATATCTCTATAACTCTTTTACTTCTTCTCACGTGATTTATGATGTGATTTATGATGCACAGACACTGATACTGACACGGGACACGACACGACATGGGACATGCCGATACGCAAATTTTAAAATCTTGCATTAGACGGGAACAAGCATACATATAAAATATAAAGTATTTTTTAGATAAATTGTAATGATATTTTGATATTTTATTGATATTAAAATATAAATTAAAATTTTTAATTATTTTTAATGTCTTATTTTAATTATATCAAGTATTTAAAATATTTTTTGTTTTAATAAATAATAATATATACTATATCTAAATTTATTTTAAAAATATATGTTAAGAATAAGACTGGACACGCTGACACGTGATGATATTTAGGTGTGTCCAGGTGTGTCCGGAGAAGAATTTTTTATTTTTTATTAAGACAATATTGAATACAGCAAACACGCGTGTCGGACGAGTGTTGTGTCCAAAATGTGTCTGACACACGGATATGACAATTCAGCAAAGTGTCCGTCCTTCATAGCACGTGATAGATTTTTTTGACTTGAAACGAAACTTATAAGCTTTCTTTTAATTTTTGTGTTTGCCCTACATCGAATACTTTTTAGAAGCAATAGAGATCAAATTTTAAATTTTTTAATCATAAAGACTCTTATTATATATATTAATAGGAAAAAGCACAAAAATAGTTATATATATATGACGGTAAGATTAAGGCTGGGTTTGGTAAAGCTTTTTTAAGATGTGCTTGTGCTTTTTAAAAGCACAAGCACGTCATTTTGCGTTTGGTAAATTAAAAAGCCCAAGTGCTTGTGCTTACGGCTTTTAAAAGTTAGGGGTGCTTTTGAAAGCACCTAGGAGGGAGCTTTTCAAAGCTGGCTTATGCTTACTAAATTTTTTTCATTTTCCCGCACGTATTTCCCGCTATTATATTGTCATTAAAATTCTCGTATATTTCTAACTTCTCATCCTAACCTTCACAAACTCTAACACAATCTTCATATATTTTTTATTTTTCAACCTAATCTTCACAAATTTCAATACAAATACATCTCTATCACATATTAGGTATGAACTTCTATTTATTTATGAAAAATAGAAATTATTTTTTGTTATAAACATGTTTATTATAATTTCTTTAACTTTTAAAAGCTGTTTTACCAAACACAATTGTGGTGCTTGTACTTATTAAAAGTCATTTTTAATTTGATTTTACCAAACCCAAGTGCTGTAGCTTTTAAAAAGCTATCTTTTAAAAGACAGTTTTCATAAACTACTTTTAAAAAGCAAAAGCTTTACCAAACCCAGCCTAAGACTTTAAGAGTAACTAGTATCTCAGTTCACATATATATATATACAATATTATGGATGGTAACCATACGTAGTGGAAATAGAACGAAAGAGATAGGGGGAGAAAAAGAAATTAAAGTTGGTTGCATTGTGCCAAAGTCAAAATTCTTAGGTACATAATTTGGACCAAAGTGAAAGAGAGCGTTAGCCAGCGCCATCGTTGCAACCTTTTGAATTGGATGTATATTGAATAGTACTAATTAACTCCATGAGAAGCCCAATTTGCACTTCTCAAATACCAATTTTATCATGCTAATTGCCTACATATATATCTATATGTTTACCTTTATGTCTAAGATAATGATGTTAGTTCCATATAGTCAAATATTATTTGATGTATCACAACTATTCTCACCGACTTCTTTGGTTACACATAACTATCTCTTTATTGTTGTAAGAAAAAGTTTAGGTAGCACCGGCACATCTTATATCATAGAGTTAGGGCATATTAAAGGATCATTCAATTAAGAAAATACTAATTGCCTATCAATCACTCGTTAAAAATAACCTTCACATTTTTTTTTTTGCATATTTCTGCATTTTAATTAATTTGTTGCATGTAAGCACGATGCAAATAAGTTGTAAAACCTGTCACCCAAATGACAATGAACATCATAAAGCTATCATGAATTCATCATCCTCATATAATTGCTACTAGCCTACTAGTATATATATTACTTTTATAAAATTCTAATTATATGTGCGTACAAAATAAAATTTATAATGAGGAATAAATTAAAGAAGTTATATTATTCCTTATATAATCTACCAATGTACATAATAAAGATATGATTCATAATTTCATTGTAGACTAACTAGCTTCATACTGCAATTAATATCAAATAATAATAATGATAAAAAAAAAAAAAAGAGAAAAGGCAAGAAAGATGGTAAGCACCAACAGAAGCAGCACTATGATGAACATCATGATAGTCATATAATTCTACAATGTAATGATTCACAAGTTCTCTGTACTATTATTATTTACCCACCCTTCATCATCATCACATGGTTGATGATTAACCCTAATTGACACTTCCTTCATCATCAACAGTACCTAATTAAACTTACCTTACCTTAATTATCTTTCTTCTTCTGATCTTCTTCTTCAGATTGCAGCTAATAAGCTACCTTATTTCCATGTAAAGACCTAATTATTCTACCATCATGGCTTGGGATACCCTCATCGGAAGCTACATGTTCTTGATCCGGTGGTAGCATCAGTTGCGCATTATTGTTATTATTGTTCGGCGGCTGATGAAGATCCTGATGAAGCGATGCCGCCATGGATAGACTTGCTTGAGACTTAGGAGCAAACCCTGCAGGAACATTGTTGAAAGGAGTGGTAGTAGTGGTGGTAGGGTTGTTGTTTTGCATGGTTAGATTCATGTGGTGATAGGGTAAAGCAAGATCAGGGGGTAGATGGAAGTTAAGGGGGTTGTTGGAGGCGGTGGTAGTGGAAGCCATAGCATCAAGCATGCTGCTAGTGTGATTGTGATGATGGAATAATAGCGGGTTTGGGTTTGGGCTTGGGTTTGGGCTTGGGCTTTGGCTTTGTGCGAAAGTGCGTGTTAGAGGGTGGAAGTCCATGTGAGGGATGACTCCTGATGATGAGCGGAGGGAAGCGGAGGTTGCAAGAAGGTCGAGGCGGCGAGAGAAGGCGGAGGAGAAGGGCGGAGAAGGGATGCCGGTGAATTCCTGAACCATGGATCTGAAGTTGGTTGTGTCGGTGGTGAGAACGGTGGTTGGCGCTCGCCTTGAAGCTCTGCTTCTCTTCTTAGTGTTAGCGTTCCGATGATGAGCAACACCGATAGTAGTTGTTGTTGGTGGTGGTGGCGGTGGTGGTGCAGGTTGAAGAAATAAAGAGGAAGATGAAGAAGAAGGTAGGATTGGGGTTGGGGGTGGTTGAATGGATAGTAATCTTTGTGAGGAGGAGGAAGAAGAAGAAGAATGATTAGTATCCAAATTTATGAATGAATATTGTGGAGGGAAGGTAGTGGAAGAAGGAAGAAGATTAATAGCAGAAGAGGAAGAAGCAGAAAAGAAGTTTGCATCTGGCGGATTTTGATTTGGATTGAGGAAGAGTGAATGCGAACGTGAATCATCGTCATATTCGTCATCGCCACTAGAGGAGATACTTCCGCTATTCCCAGAATCCATAAATTAGGGTTTGAGGGAAGAAGACGAAGAAAAAAGAGTTGATAGAGGAGAAGGAGAAGAAGAGAAAAAAGAGGGTTGGCTTTTTTAGAAGATGGGAAAAGAAAGAAAGAAAGAGAGAGTGGAGTGTGGGACCCGCCCGCATTGGAGTAGAGATAAAAGACCTGCCGGTGGCTGGGGCTGGCAGCGGGTCAAACTCAAACTGAATGTCACAGCGACATTCACAAATAATATTTACTTTTTACTAATTAATTTTTAATATTAAAAAATTATAAAAATAGGCTGCCGGAGAGCAGAGATGGAGGGCAACGTACTTTTCCATACACACCCCCCAAAAGGTCATTCCTCATATATGTATCTATCACTAAATAAAGCTAAACATTAATTAATTAATTCAACAAAGTGACACACAAATAACAATAGGCTTTCTGAGTAAGCTAGGTTATTAGAGGTGACTTCACCCAATACATAAATTACTACAAATTCTTTGTTGCCGATACTATAAGTTAACCTAGCTTTGAGTTAAAC
>NC_029791.2:120981555-120997429 GCF_000816755.2 Arachis ipaensis | reverse complement strand
TAAGAAATAAGCATTTTTTTTTTGCGAGGAGTGCTAGGGTCAGTAATTTTTGTGTTTTGTAATTATTAATTGGTCATTAATAGTATTTTTAATGGTGTAAAATTATGAGGAGTGCTACACATACAAGTCATTTGGTTTAACCCATATACGATTTTCATGGCGTGCTCCTCCTTCTCCTTCTCATCTTCCTTCTTCTTCTCCTTCTTCTTCTCCTCCTCTTCCTCTTCTTCTCCTACTCTTCTTCTTCTTCTTCCATGAAAACAAATTTTTTGTCAAATTTGATCTCCTTTGTGCGTTCTCTCTTTGTCTTTTCATTCGTTGTTTTATTTGTATTTATTACTGGTATTCTTGCTTCGTTTTTTTTTTTTCGATTTTCATGGTTTATGAAATCAAGCTTTGAAATCGTTTTGAAGATAATGGAACTTCAGAAATACACCAAAACGATTACAGAAATACACCCGAACAATTACAGAAATACACCCAAATGGTTACAGGAATTCACCCAAACGATTATAAAAATACACCCAAAGGATTACAGAAATATACCCAAAAGATTACGAAAATACACCCAAAGAATTTAAGAAATACACTCAAAATTTGTTGAAGTACACCTTATGCAGAACTCTTTCTCTTTCTCCTCCTCATCTTCTTCAAAAACGATTTCAGAGTTTGATGTCAAAAAACAATGGAAATCGAGAATAACGAAGAAATAAAACAGAGAAAAAAGCACGTAAATAAAGAAGGAGAAAGAGAAGGTAAGAAAAGAAAGAAGAAGAAGAAGAACGTGCAGAAACGAAGAAGAAGAAGAAGAAGAAGAAGAAATAAATGACTTGTATGTGAAAAGACTTGTATGTGGAGAATTTCTCTAAAATTATATCCAATAGTAAGAGATCACTCATTTTTCTTTTGATAGTTAAGTATTGGCCACAAATACAAAAATTGCTGCCCCTAGATTTTTTCTTTTTTTGCCTTCCTTCATAATCTTTTAATATACTTAACTAGAATTTAAAAAAAAAAATCTCAAAATACTAATGGTTAAATCAGTTTAATTAGGAGTGAAGTTATTAATGTATGTATAAAAAATGGAAAAGAAAGGAATTTAGTTGATAGAGAGTGGAGGCACGGTAAAAATTAAATTTTGGCAAGTCTCTAAAAATTAGACCAATAAATGAACCAATCAAATAATTGGTTTAAAATTTTAGGTCAAATTATAATCAAACTGCATTAAAATATATATGTATATAATATAACAGAAAATCTTAGAAACAAGTAGTTTTTAGTAATTTTCACAAGTATTTATGCAGCATAAATATCAAATTGTAAACTTTTTAACAAAATTTTTTTATTAATTTATGTATGTAAATTTTAATAAATATAAATATAAATACAAATTATTATAAATTCTTAGTCATATAGCATTACTAATAATATAATATATACGATTATTCTCAAATATACATATATATATATATATACACAAAAATTTACAATTAATCTGTGATAACGTTATTGTTTTGACCTTTAACAAACTAGTAATACAAGTTCTTTGCGCCTTTAATCACAAATCCAATTTTGCATTTTAATATAAATTATTTATCGTATAGTAGGCTAATAGTGTGTAACCTTTTCCCCCTCAATTTTTCTTTCCCCTCAGCTGCGTTTCTCCTTCTCCATTATTAGTCCATTATTATTCACACCTCAAAGGTCTTTTCCATATTATTTTCACTTCCAGACATAGCTAGAAAAATCGAACTTTTAATTAATCCAGATAAATAAAAAATGGGACAAGGCCTTGAAATCACACCTAAAAATTAGGGGAGGGAAAAGTGGGTGTTTTATTATTATTATTATTTTTTTGTTGACTAAAGATGATGAAAAGACAAAGAAAAAAGAAAAGAAAGAAGAAACGAGGAAAAAAAAACACTTGAGGGTTATCTAGTTTGAGTAAGGTTCCTACATAAATACACTTTGAAATCCTCTGGAGGGATAGGGAGCTTCACCTGAGCTTGATCCTTTATTAATACCACTACTTTAGCCATGTTATCACTAACTTTATTGGCTTCTCTTTGAATCAATCGTAATTTTATATCCCAGCTTCAGTGCATAATATTTCAATTTTTTTTTTAACTAATAAACGATCTGAGCTCCAAATTTTATTTCCGTTATGAATAAGATTGTAGGTTTCCACACAATCAATTTTACAGATGATATTTATGAACCTACCATCTCAAGCAATAAAAAAATCCTCTCTAAATAACAAAAAATTTACCATAAAGAACACTATTATTGGAAAGGACTCCCAAGCAACCTCTTAATCATTTCTCATTCCAATTTCTGTATACACAAGCAAAATTAATTTTACCACCATTCCCCTTATAGCTAGCATCACAATTCAGCTTATAAGAATAGTCGTAAAAAGATACATTTTTGTGCAGAAGATATTTCGTTTATTTTTAAACACAATCGTAAAAAGAGCGTCTCTAAGACACAACCACACTAAAAGTTTGTACTTATCCAAAATTTGTTATCTTCAAAGCCAAAGCCAACTTCGATGTTCTTGCCATCCCACAATTCTCTTATTCAACTATAAATAACCATTACTTGCATTATAAACCTTAGAAGCTGCCTAGACCAACTCCAACCTGCCTCCGATCCAGATTGATCCATCGAATTATAGGAATTAATATTAATTATCAAATTTTGATTTAGAGGAGAGAAAATACCATCAATTTTTCACTTTCCGTTGACCTAAATATTAGAAATGTGAAGTGCCAAATCATAAATGTGGACATATGCCATCTCTTTCGACAAGGTCCCTTCTTTTCCCCAGTTATCAAACCAAAAATTCTGGTCCAGCGGGTCAGTGCACCACATGAAACCCTCCTCTAAGTGACGGTAGGTCTTACACATACTTTTTCACACATGGGAGCTTTTTCCAGGTTCAAAACAACATCGATTGCTTCGATAAAGAAGGTAGTTCGCTGCCAAAATTGTAACCCACAATTTATTCGGATGCTTAACGAACTGCCACACTAACTTCTCCACCAAGGAGATATTGATGCACATTGGGTCACAGATGTCAATCCCTCGATACTTCTTTGGAGCAACAAGAGTTTTCGTTTGTAAGATTCAACCCCCTACTATCTACTTTTACTTTCCAAAAAAAAAAAATTTCGCATCATAGAAACAATCTTGTTTGTTATTGCCTTTAGAAAAATAGAGACTTGCATATAATATGTAGGAATAGATGCCGCAATAGAGTTAATTAAACACATTTTACCTGCCCTTGTTGAGCATTCTGCCCTTTCAGCTGGCCAGTCTTTCCCGAATTTTATCAAGCACATCATTAAACGAAATTTTAGTTACTCGAAAATGACTAAGATCACTCTAAGGTATTTACCTAGGTCTTGAACAAAATAAATAGAGAAAACTCTTGTGAAAATATCCTTTCTTCTGGCTGAAATATTTTGAAAGTAGAGAGCTTTAGACTTGGCTATATTAATGTTCTGAGAAGAGGAATATATTTGAAACTAAAAAAGGGTAGTTATAGATTGAGGGTTAGTGAGAAGGAGTCAGAGTCTTAAAAATATAAAAGGAAAAATATGTGTGAATATTAATTTTCGAGGGAAAAAGAAAACCAAAAACACGCTTCTCTAATTTTCCTTCATATGCTAACTGCAAAATCATCTTTCATCATCAGATTTTAACATGGTATCATGAGCCAAGCAATCTTCTATGGTTTCAAGCATGTAATTGTCTACCTCTCGTGAAAGATCTACTCTCTTTGTATCTGGAATTATTGGAAACCCCCCAATCGCGAAATGTAAAACCCGATTAATTAATAAATAATTAATTCATAAATTAGAATTATTCTAGGAAATAAGAAATGTAATTTTTATAGTTTAATATGATAGAAAAAATGAAAACAATAATTTTGACACTAATTTTAAAGAATTTGGCCCAAGATTGGGTAGAACGGGCCAAACCAGTCAAATCGAGACCAAGGCCCAACCCATCAGCCCGTACACTTAAAAGAAGAAACACTATTCTTCTTCCCTTCAGCTAAGGCACGCTGAAGCAATGCTCAAGGTGAGGGAGAATAAAGACAAACCTTAACACCATAATCCAACCACTATAACTTCTCGCTCCGAGCTCCGATCGCCGTACCGTTTGCGGCCACGCATTCGCAGTGACGAGCTCTACAAAGCCCAATAAGTTATAAGATGAGAAAATCATATTTCCAGTTCCTATTCTCTCTTCTTCCGTTCAAAAATATCAATATTTTGGGGTATTGAGATTTTGGTTAATTGGATGTTTTAGGATCAAATTGACTTGAGAGATTAGTGGATTTTTGCTAAATTGAGGCACATCTAAGGTAAGGATCATTAACCCTAGTCAATTCCTTGTTTATATGTGTTGGATATTGAATTTTGGGTATATATATGTGATATGAAGCAATTAGAAATGTTGGAAGCTTAATTGGAATCTTGGAGTGAGATCTAGTTGCTGAATTTTGGTGATTGAGGCTTGCAATTTTGCCTTGTGGGTTGCCTTGTGTTATACGTGGAAATCGGCCAAGGTATGATTTCGGTTTCTCGTGACTAAAATGTAATGTAATGTGAAAACTTAGACTAGATGACCATAGGATAAGTTGGAATGTATGATTGTGTTAAATGTTTAGTATCCTTGATTATGATTATTGATTTGGGTTAATATGAATTTTGGCAATTGATGTTGTGGTGAGAATGTATTGATGCATGATGATTTTAATGATGAATGATGAGGATGATGAAAATGAATATATATATATATATATAATGAATTATTGATGATCTTGTTGGTTTAATTGAGAAGTTCATGTATAAGATTGTTTGAAATTGAGGTATGATTGGTTGTGGTAGGATGTGGGACTGTGTTTCTGTGATATGGTATTTTTGGTGTTGATTATGAGCATAGGAAGTTGGTTTTGAATGGTGAACGGTTGAAAATAGAGGTTAGAGTATTTTTGTGAAAATCTGATTTTTGGTCGAATTTCGGTGAGCCATAACTTAGTTTCCGGACTCCCAAATTACTTCAAACTTATTTCAAACAAAAATTAGGTCTGTGAAATTTACGCCGTTTGAAGACCAGATGAAAAATATTTTCAAACGAAAAAGTTATGCACGTCGGAAGTTTGGAGTGCAAAGCTGAAAATTCTGCAGCATTCAACATCTTTGCTGTTCTGCATAACTTGCGTACGCGACCACTGCATGCGACGTGACTAACCTATTCGGGTTGGGCATCTCGTGTACACGTGACCCCTGTTTTCAGCAAATAGGATTTTAGTATTTTAAACCTCTAAACCTTTATTTTCACTCTTTTAACCCTAGATCTTAGTAGTAAACCTAGTAATGAGATGAAGTTAGGGAAGAGGAGGTATATTGGGAGTGAAGTAAGGTTGGAAAGTAATGACTTATATATGGAAAATGTGAATACATGAAGTATATGTGATGCCATAGCAATGATGAATGGTTGTGAAATGATTATGCATGACTGTCAATGAATGTGATGATTGAGACTTTGTTCATGATGAGAATATGTAAGTTTCTCTCTGTTGTAAGGTGTGTTGGGCACTATATCCCATGAGTGTGACGGGCACTATATCCCAAGAGCATGGCATGTCGGGCGCTATATCCCAAGAGTGTGGGAGCACCTTACCCTGGGAAGTGTGTCAGGCACTATATCCATGTGTGTGACGGGTACTATATCCCAAGAGTGTGGCATGGCGGGTGCTATATCTCAAGAGTGTGGGAGCACTTTGTCCCAGGAAATGCGACGGACACTATATCCCATGAGTGTGACGAGCACTATATCCCAAGAGTGTGGAGACATAGAAAGACGATATCTGGGTTAGTTGTCGGGTTCTGGAAAGTAACCGACACGTGAGCTTGCTATATGATTTTCTTGCTGTACCTGCCTTTTACTTGTGTTTGTCTTGTCTGTTTTGTTTGTCTATGTGGTTCTATCGAAATTTTGGAGGATTGGAGGAAAGACGATGATTTTAAGTTAAGTTAGAATTGAGATAAGTTAGAACTCTTTAGATACCTTACCTTATTTTATGATCTTACATGTTGGTTTTAAGTTTTAAATTTATTGTCGGAAGTTCTAGGATTTCCTTCGGCTTTTCCAGGACATTATATGTTAGATATGTGGGCACTGTTACCATGCTGAGAATCTCCGGTTCTCACTCATGCGGATTTTGTGGTTTCTAGATATAGGTCAGGTGGCACCTCACTGAGTCATGCTAGAAGCTTCTGATTAGTGAAGATCCTTATCTTTTGGGGCTCTATTTTGGTTATATGTATTTACTCAGATACTTAATATCTCCACTGATTATATACTTGATGTATTAACTTCCTCTTAGAGGTTATTTTGAAGAAACAAGTTTTGTAACTCTATACTTTGGGTTCTTTTGGGTTTCCTATATATATATGTGCTCGGACCGGTTGATCTTTGCGAGCTGAGTCTTGAGTTTTATTATCTGTATTTTGGAACTCTTAGGATATAATCTTGTTAGCTTGCTCTATCTTGTTTTGTTTACTTTATCGCTTCGTGAATATTGTGCTTTTTGTTTTATTTAATTTTGCTTTACCCTTTTTTCTTCAAAGGCTCCTAGATAAAAATATCCTTGCTATATTATATAAATATATTTTTCTTTTAGAGGTTGTAGCGCCTCGCCACCTCTATTTTACATCATAGGTGTAAAGCTCTATGTGGTAGGGTGTTACACAAAAAATCTACTCTTCTTGGTCACTGAATGCCAACCCTTACCAGTGCCCTCATTTCACTTGTTGTCGTCGCCCCTGTTCACCTCCGCCATGCCTCTTCATTGGTCGCCGATCGCCTCTACCCTGGCATTCTGAAATTTCAGAAATCCCATCCCCACAACACCGAATCATCTCCCGGAACGCCAGAGTTTGTTCGGATTCATGGCTGAAATCATTCCATTACCCACCGGTTCCACCAACAAATCCTTCCACTCCATACCCGTTCTTGATAAACTCGATAAGAACTCTTACAAAACATGGCTGTAGTTAGCTCTTCATGCAATTGGCGCAAATTCCTTTGAAGATCATCTAATTCCAAAAAAAAATTTTAACGGAGGCTGAGAGACAAGCAAACACTGAATCTGCAGCATACAAAGACTGGAAAGCCAAAGATCGTTATTTGATGACTTGGTTACTCTTGTCCATGAAAACGTCAATTAAGAACAAGATGCTTAATTGCACTTTTGCTTATCAAGTATGGCAGCGCATTCAAGATTATTTCCCTCACACTTCCAAGATTTAGGTAAAACAATTAAAACTCAAACTTAAAACCATCAAGAAAGCAGGATTATCTGCCACAGAATACCTCAAACAGATTCAAACAGTAGTAGATGCTTTAGCTGCTATTGGTCATGAACTTACTGTCGATGGGCACATTGATGCCATCTCTGATGGGCTAACCGAAGACTACTCTCTATTTCTTTCTTCTATGTTGTCAAAATTTGATGATATCACCATTTTGGAAGTAGAATCCTTGCTTCTTGGGCATGAAGATATGCTTGAGAGATTTCAAAAAACTGAACTCGGGCATATAAAATCCAATTTCACTCAAACATCATTTGGTAAATGTTTTAGTAGAGGGTTTCAATCAAGAAGAGGAAGAGGAAGAGGAACCGCTAGGGGTTATGGTAGAGGATTACAATTTCAGAATTCTTTCTCATCAAGACCACAATGTCAACTTTGTGGTAAGTTTGGTCAACAATTTCCTCCTTAATCTGGTTCTGGTCAAAACTCATCCCCTGTTCCTACTCTCACTCCGTCCAGTTTTTCAGAATCCACGATCTTTTATGGCTACTACTTCAAATTTCTCTGAACATTCTTGGTTTCCGGACATGGGGGCCTCACATCACATAACTCCTGACCAGTCACACTTACTTTCTGCATTGGAATTTACAGGTCCAGATCAGGTTATGCTAGGTAATGGAACAGGTACATATATCTCCCACATTGGTCATAGTTATTTGGTGTCTCTTGATACAAATCAAAAGTTTTTATTGAGAAATTTAATTCATGCTCCCGATATGTCTGAACATTTGATAAGCGTGCAAAAATTTGCTCAAGATAATAATTGTTTTTTTGAATTTCATGCTAATCATTATGTTGTTAAATCTCAGGGCACTCATCAGATCCTGCTTCAAGGGGTGCCTAATAATGGTGTATATCAATTTCATCGTGTTGCAATTGCTACATCTCTTCCAACTGATTCTGATTCTGTGACTTGTGCTACTTTTTCTTCTCCCTCCAGTAATGCAGCTCGTGTTTTTCCTTCTATTTTACCTATTTCTGATTGTACTTCTTCTTTTTCACCATCTATTTCTGATGATCCTCGTGTGTTTGGTGCGAAATGCTCCTCTTTCTCTGTTTGGCATGATAGATTAGGTCATGCTTCTTCTATAGTTGTTAAGAAAATTTTGAACTCATGTAACATACCTATATCAAATTCAATAAAAATAGATACTTTATGCAGATTTTGTTGTATAGGAAAAATGCATTCCTTACCATTTGTTAAAGATGATTTTCAATTCAATAAGCCTCTTGACATGATTTACACAGATGTATAGGGTCCTTCCCCAAATCTGTCTTACCATGGTTTTCGCTACTATGTTTCATGTATTGATGCTTTTACTAGGTATACCTTTATTTTTTGCTACATACTAAAGCTCATGTTTTTCAAGCATTTGTTCAATTTAAGACTCAAATTGAAAACCACACTGGTCTTAATATTAAGGCTTTGCAATCTGATCATGGAGGGGAATATTTATCCTACTCTTTTACAGAATTTCTCATTAAAAGTGGAATAGAATATCGATTTTCATCCCCTTACACCCATCAACAAAATAGGAGGGCTGAAAGAAAATATAGATACATTGTTGAGATCGGATTGTCTATGCTAGCTAGAGATTCTATTCCCCTTATTTATTGGGATGATGCTTTTTTGTTCGCAACCTATCTCATAAACAGATTGCCATCTTCTACCACTCATGCTATATTTCTGTATGAATTTTTACATAAAAAATCTCTAGATTATTCTTTTCTCAAGATTTTTGGTTGTGGGTGTTTTCCTTATTTACGACCATACAATGATAAAAAATTTTCTTTCAAATCTGATCTTGCTGTATTTATTGGTTATGCTCCAAATCATAAAGGATACAAATGCTTAACTAAATCTGGTAAGATTATCATCTCTAGAAATGTGCTATTTGATGAAACAATTTTTCTTTATTCTGAATTATTTCATACCCACACTGCTAAACAAGCTCCTGCACAATTTTCTCCTACAACTTTATCTATTCCTGTTCTGCATTCTTCTTCTGACATCTTTACTACTAAAAATCATTCTGGATCTTCTTCATCTCATGCACAAGTATCTTCCTCTCACACTCACCATCTTGTAGACGCACTAACAAATCCTTGTATTTCAAATCCAGTAGCCTTTTTTCCATCTATTCCACCTGATCCAAATTCTTCTCACCCTCCACCCTCTTCATCTTCAATCTCTATCTCTGGCATTGAAATTCACTTGCCCCTTCAAAAACCAAATGCTTCTACTAAAAATAATCATCCTATAATAACTAGATCCAAAACTGCCTCCTCTAAACCAAAGGTTTTTAAATCCGCATTTTCTATATCTGATTCTGATCCTCGGCATCTTCAAACCATACCCTCTTCTATTAAGAAAGCTCTGACTTTACCACATTGGAAAGATGCTATGCTTGCTGAATTGAATGCTTTACAATGCATTCAGACTTGAAAACTGGTTGATCCTCCGTCTAATAGTAAGGTTTTTGGGACAAAATAGGTGCATGCTATTAAAAGATCTTCCTCTAGTGAAGTAAAGAGATACAAAGCTAGGTTAATAGCCCTTGGAAATTATCAAGTTCAAAGAATAGATTTTACTGAAGTATTCAGTCCTGTTATCAAACCCTCTACCATTTGTGTTATTTTAATTATTGCAATCTCCAAAAATTGGACAATTCACCAATATGACTTTAATAATGCTTTCTTAAACGGCACTCTAAATGAAACTGTCTATATTACACAACCTCCTGGTTTTGTTTTACATCCTTCTTCTCAGGTTTGCAAACTTAATAAGGCCATCTATGGCCTAAAACAGGCTCCTAGAGCCTGGTATCTTACATTATCTTCAACTCTTGCTCAGTTCGGCTTCAAGAGCACAAGGTCTAATCCTTCCCTCTTTTGCTTACAAACTAGTGATTATAGTGTGTATATATTGGGGTATGTAGATGACATACTAGTCACAGGTAACAATTCTTCAGTTATAACATCTATAATGACTAAACTACATCACATTTTTACTCTCAAATATCTTGGTACCTTCAATTACTTTCTTGGCATAGAGGCTCTTCAATTAAAATCTGGCTCCTACCTTCTATGCCAAACCAAATATATCAAAGATTTGTTGTTAAAACCTGGCATGCATGATTTGAAACTTGTTCCAACTCCTATGTTATCTTCCGAAAAGCTATCTCAGTTTGGTGCTGAATCATTTGATGACCCTACACATTACAGGTCTATTGTAGGTGCCTTGCAATATTGTACTCTCACTAGACCTGATATTTGTTTTGCTATCAACAAAGTCATCCAATTCATGCACAAATCCTTGATCTCTCATTGGAAAGTTGTTAAGCGTATTCTCAGATACCTTTCAGGCACAACAGATTAGGGTCTTATTTTTCATCCCTTTTCTCATTTTCTAATTTTTGCTTTTACTAATGTAGTCTGGGGCTCTGATGTGGATGACTAGTGCTCAACCTCTAGGTACTGTGTTTACTTTGGTAAAAATTTGGTGGCCTGGTCTAGCAGGAAGCAACATTCCGTCAGTCGTTCTAGTACATAAGTCGAATTTCACAGTGTTGCTGATGCTTCTACGAAAATTATTTGGCTTGAAAATCTCCTGCATGAGTTACATATTCTTGTCTATGGCACCCCTACGCTTTACTGTGACAATGCTAGTGCTGTCCAAATATTTGCAAATCCGATTATGCATAGCCGCATCAAACATTTTGAGCTCAATCTTCATTTTGTCCGGGACAGAGTGAATCAACAAAAATTGCATATTGTACATGTCCCAGAACTTTATCAAGTTGTTGATATTTGTACCAAACCCTTGTCTCTAAATGCTTTTGAAAAATTCAAAAGCAAACTCAAGATCACTTCAAGAGATCCCTTGAGTTTGAGGGGGGCTAAGAAGAGGAATAGACTTGAAACTAAAAAAGGGTAGTAATAGATTGAGGGTTAGTGAGAAGGAGTCAAAGCCTTGGAAATATAAAAGGGGAAATGTATGTGAATATTAATTTTCCTTCATATGTTAACTGCAGAATCATCTTTCATCATCAGATTTCAACATGTTCATCCTTCTTCTCAGGTTTGCAAACTTAATAAGGCCATCTATGGCCTAAAACAGGCTCCTAGAGCCTGGTATCTTACATTATCTTCAACTCTTGTTCAGTTCGGCTTCAAGAGCACAAGGTCTAATCCTTCCCTCTTTTGCTTACAAACTAGTGATTATAGTGTGTATATATTGGGGTATGTATATGACATACTAGTCACAGGTAACAATTCTTCAGTTATAACATCTATAATGACTAAACTACATCACATTTTTACTCTCAAATATCTTGGTACCTTCAATTCCTTTCTTGGCATAGAGGCTCTTCAATTAAAATCTGGCTCCTACCTTCTATGCCAAACCAAATATATCAAAGATTTGTTGTTAAAACCTGGCATGCATGATTTGAAACTTGTTCCAACTCCTATGTTATCTTCCGAAAAGCTATCTCAGTTTGGTGCTGAATCATTTGATGACCCTACACATTACAGGTCTATTGTAGGTGCCTTGCAATATTGTACTCTCACTAGACCTGATATTTGTTTTGCTATCAACAAAGTCATCCAATTCATGCACAAATCCTTGATCTCTCATTGGAAAGTTATTCTCAGTATTCTCAGATACCTTTCAGGCACAACAGATTAGGGTCTTATTTTTCATCCCTTTTCTCATTTTCTAATTTTTGCTTTTACTAATGTAGTCTGGGGCTCTGATGTGGATGACTAGTGCTCAACCTCTAGGTACTGTGTTTACTTTGGTGAAAATTTGGTGGCCTGGTCTAGCAGGAAGCAACACTTCGTCGGTCGTTCTATTACATAAGCCGAATTTCACAGTGTTGCTGATGCTTCTACGAAAATTATTTGGCTTGAAAATCTCCTGCATGAGTTACATATTCTTGTCTATGGCACCCCTACGCTTTACTGTGACAATGCTAGTGCTGTCCAAATATCTGCAAATCCGATTATGCATAGCCGCATCAAACATTTTGAGCTCAATCTTCATTTTGTCCGGGACAGAGTGAATCAACAAAAATTGCATATTGTACATGTCCCAGAACTTTATCAAGTTGCTGATATTTGTACCAAACCCTTGTCTCTAAATGCTTTTGAAAAATTCAAGAGCAAACTCAAGATCACTTCAAGAGATCCCTTGAGTTTGAGGGGGGCTAAGAAGAGGAATAGACTTGAAACTAAAAAAGGGTAGTAATAGATTGAGGGTTAGTGAGAAGGAGTCAAAGCCTTGGAAATATAAAAGGGGAAATGTATGTGAATATTAATTTTCCTTCATATGCTAACTGCAGAATCATCTTTCATCATCAGATTTCAACATGTTCATCCCTGAGGCCTTGCAAAAGTTATTCATAACCTCCACTACCAACTGAACCTGAGTCTTTCTCGCTTTACAAAAAAGCAGTAAATCATGAGTAAACATAATTAAGATGCGATATCTTAGGCGCCCCTCTTGACACAACCACCAGATTCCAATTAACTTCATTTACCTGATGCTTAATATAACAAGCTAATTATTCCATACATAAGAAAAATAAATAAGGTGACATGGGATCACCTTGTCTAAGCCCACATCTTGGAGAAAATCTTTTCATCAAGAAATCTCCAATCAATTCTGTCATATGCTTTTTCAAGATCAAATTTGAAAGCTAGGGTACCTTTCTTTGACTTAGTGTACTTCATGAAGTGGAGGACTTCTTGAGCAATTATTATATTCTCCTGTATACTTTTTCCAGTAATAAATTCACCTTAAAGGAGACCAACAATATCAGCAAGGAAAAGACGAAGTCTATTGACAAGAACTTGTGTAATGATCTTATAAACCATATTGCAGAGACTGATAGGTTTGAACTCTTTCATAGAGGAAGGATCTTCTACCTAAGGGATAAGAATAATTAAGGTTTTCATAATATTGGTACTAATAAGGCTGCCCATGAAAGCTTGACAAACCATATTCCAAATATCCAATCCAACAGTATCACAATATTCTTTGAAAAAGAATGCTTGGAAGCCATCAAGTTCCAGGGCTTTAAATGAGCTCATATTGAAAACGACTACTTTAACTTCCTCTAAAGAGATAGGAGCCGTCAAATTTTGGCAAGCATCCTCATTAAGAGAGGGAGTAGAGGTGTTAACCAGGCTATCTAGATTTATCTCTTTAGTGGTACAGAACAAACGTTTGAAGAAATTGCCATTTTTCCTTATAAGAGCTTCCAGGTCTGTTTTCCGAACTCTGTCCTCCAGAAAAAGCCGATGAATCTTGTTATGTTTTCTATGAATGAAAGTTTGAAGATGGAAAAATTTAGTTTTCCTATCTCCAAACCTCATCCATTCCTCCCTTGACTTCTGAAACCACAAAAACTCTTCTTGGATCAGAATATTATTGTAATATTCAATCAACTCCCTCTCTTTAATTATAAGAGCCAGAGTATCAACTCTTTTCAAACAATTCTGAACAGCATTAATGAGACGCTCCAATTCCCTTTTTCTCGTAAAAAAGTTTCCAAAAATTTTGGAATTAAAATCAAGAGCACCTCGTTGCACCTCAACCATCTTATTATGAATCCCATTATTCACTTTCACCCAAGACTGATGCACTACATCCTTGTAAGCCGGGTGAATAGACCAAGCAACTTGGAACCTGAATGGTCTATTGCCTTTAGCTTGCGGACAGCCCTTACACCTGACAAGGATTGGATAATGATCTGAATGCATCCTATTCAAAATTTCAACGTAAGCTTCCAAAAAAAAAAAAAAATAACTAAGCACTGTTAGTAACAACTCGATCAAGTTTCTTAGTGATCTCTAAGGAATTTGGGCCTCTCCTGTGCCAAAAGAACCTTCTGCAATCATATGAAGATCAAATAATCTACAGTCACCCAATGTTGATGTCCGAAGACCTACACTTTTCACCTGCCTTGGAGTGAATGCACGATCACTTTGCAGGATGTTGCGTACCACATTGGGTTATGCACCAACGATAGTGGGTGGCTACTTGAGGGTCTTCTAGATATGGTACAAATACCCGACATGGGAGTGGATAGAGGAGCTCATCGGTGCTAGACTGCTAGCCCTCTACATGCTCAACAACAAGGAGAGTAGAAAAATAAGTCATTTTCTATCAAGCTGACATGACTTAGGGACAGAGTATAGCATATGCCAGTTGGTACAGATCCGGCCACTCTTCGACATTACACGAGGTGTTACATCTTGCTGCCTGATGACAGATAATTCGAACAATTAGATTTACATCAGGTGGCTTCCCTTTTGTTGCCTGACTTTGATAGGTGTCACAATTTCTCTTGAGGTTTTATCGTGCTACCATGGACGTATCACTCGTTTTACTCAGGCACATCGAGCCATCACAGACATTGCTGCATGCATGCTATTACTGATATCATGGATATACCATCGATTTTTGGTATGGTGCCCACCTGACAAGGAGACACCGACCTTTCTATTGGACATGAGGTATACATTTGTTAGCTTCTTAATTGTGGATTTTCTTGGTAGTTACATTTATTTTCTCAATGTATAACCTGTTATTGTTGTATATGATTGTAGATTGATAGGTATAGCCCAGCAGAGTAAGGACTAGTTTGAAGAGAGACTCCTTCAATGGCATCTTTGGTTGGACCAGTTACCACTCGACGTGATAGGAAAACTTTCTTTCATTTAATATTTTACTGCATAAAGTTAATTATGCCCTTATCTCGTTTACAGTATAAACGAATTGATACCGTAAACGAGATACATTAAGGTCCTCTTTCGACACAAATCACATGTACATCTATTTTCTTTGTTTAAGATATGTGTCTTATCTCATTTACAGTGTAAATGAAATACGTACAATATCAATTCGTTAACAGTGTAAATGACATAAGTAATAAGACTTAAAAATGTAAATAGACTCTAAATTACATATTTTGGTAAATAAAAGAATTAAAATATTTATTCTGAAAAAAAAAATCCAGTATTCTTTGGTGTGAATATGTGAACATTTATTAACCAAATATTAAAAAAAGGGTCCCAGAAAGAAATAATGCGTTTTCCCTTTGGGCCTTAGAAAAGTAATTTTATTGGATGGGCTGCTACCTTTTAATTTTTGTTGGATATTGGAAAGGGTTTTGGTGTGGAAGAATGCGATATTTGTATGCTTACGCCTTGTAAGGTATGACAAGAAAAATGTCATTGCAATTTTTCGCGTATCTAATACCATAATCATTTTTGGGCCTTGCCATTTGTGTCTGTTCGCAGGCAATGATAAAAAGTACAAAAAAAAATGCAAGTGTCATTTCATTAATAAATCACTTAATTACGAATAAGCATGTCACCTAAAAACAAAAAATATACTGTGGCTGTGTGGCATACATCTCAAATTCTCAATCATTAGTTATTCTCACTATGTACTTACATGTAGCTCTTTCATA
>NC_029791.2:120977303-120981513 GCF_000816755.2 Arachis ipaensis | reverse complement strand
AGATATCTAAGTTGATGATGCATATATTGGGAGAAAGTAGTAAAGTTACTCATTCCAAGGCCAAATAGCTAAGTTTTAACCATAAATCTAGAAGCGTATTTTGCACACCACTACTCCCAAGAATTTAGTATTATCCTTATACGAGAAAATCTTGATAAATAAGTTCGAACAAATAAATAAGAGTGCACATCAGCCGGTGAAGGCGGGTTAGCTTTATTCGAATTTGGTCCTAAATAATGATTATATTTAATTTTAAAAAAAAAATATAATGTACTTATTTATAAAAAAAGAAAAATATATATTTGTTATCAAAAAGTTGATATTTATACTTAAATTTAAATAGCAGCCACTCAGATAAAGACACTAAAAACGTCTTTTTATAAAGATGTCTTTTAATAATTAAAATTTAATTCATATAATCGATTAAATCGTGTTATTTTTGTCAAAATTAGGCTAGACAAATTGATTTGACCGAAAAATAGTGAATCAAATCTTGAACTGGTCTAAATTAATATTATTTTTATAGAAAATGACTACAATATCCATAATAAATATTAAATATTCACTCAATAACATAGTTTATTCATTGTAAAAAATTAATAATTTAATTATAAATAATAGGTTGCATCTAAAATATTCCAATAATAACTTGAAGTACTTAATTTTTTTTAGACAATTTTTTGTCTGAAGTATTAATTATTAAAAGATTTTTTTTTAGTATTTGAAATTTTCTTTTAATTATTTTTTATAAACAACTGTAAATAGATATTTTAATGCAAACAAAATAACAAGATATCATCTACATAATATTAAAAAATAACTATATTTTCTTATATTTTTTTTTTGTATCTACCATGTTTTTTTATATGTCTGGTGTTATATAAATTTTGGGTGCACATATTTTTAGTGAGTTTAATTTTAATGTATTGACAGTGTAAAATGTGTTTTACATAGTAGTGTAATTATATTTGGTCTTTTGGATGACAATTTACACCGTCTATAAAAAGTAATTATTTTTGTTAATACAGTGTTACGTCATTAGATGTAAATATAAAATTATTTTATACTAACACTACATTAAAATTAAATTTATTTTTAATTTCTCTTTAAAACAAAAAGCAAAATTTCTTATTACAATTTTCATTTTTAAAAAAAATTAATTCTCCCAAAATATATATTCTCTCTTTCTGCACCATAAAAATGACAGTATTACAAATGCTATTTTGACATCAATAATTTTTAAACAATTAAATATAATCTTTTTTTGTTTTATTAATTAAAAAAATTTTAATATAAAAATAATTAATAACAAACTATTTTTATAAGATGTCAAGAATATGTGGTGTTTGAATAATATTTTTTTATAAATATCTATATGTACCCAGAGTAATATTGACAGATATATTGATATAATATTTAAATTAAATATATATAAATATTACCGTTAATTTAAATGTATGTAAATACGTAAAGTTATATGTTTTTTTGTTGGTTAAAATATGTAAATAAATACATTTTTATATTTGTGAAACTGAATATATCTAAATCATCAAAAAAGAAAAAAGGAATATATTAAAATAAATAAATATTAATAAATTTTTGTGTGTAAAATTAATATTTTTGGAGAGAGAGAGCGTACATTCAAAAAGTCCAAAAATAAGAAAATCATACAAGATCCAATATTATCTTTAATAATTAATTAATATAAATATAATTAGCCTATTTAATCAATACATCATTTACATGTTACATAAGACAAAATACACTACATTTTACTTGCAACATGTCAAATCTTATCTCTTCAATTACTCTCTTTCTAAACACTTATCACACTATTCTTTTGACAACACAAACATACATATATAAAAGAATCTTTCTTTCTACATCATAAAATTCACTTAAATTAATCCTAAAATATTAAAAGTCGGTCTAAGTCATGTGCACCCTACAAATAAATGTGTGTGTATATTCTTCTTCGCTAGTAGTACATATAGACTTTGAGCTAGTTTCTCTGGGAAAGTGACACTCATGAAATATTGAAAAGATAAAAACCTTATCTAAACGTTAACGGCACCCATACCCTTTTGCCCTTTTTATCGAAACATTTTCTTTTACGTTAATACACGTGCGTCTCTAGATCTGCATTCTTCAAATCTTGCATAAATTAAAGTGCATGTACGTGGTAGTAGCAAATTTTGAACTTGGAAAACTTCAGTCCAAAGCCTAAAGTTGCTACTATCTATAAATTATCTTGGATCTAATATATCCCGCATAATTATTAGAATTGAATTGGTGATGGAATTGGTCAGATTAATAATTTTTAGTTTATTAATTTAATTGATAAATTATTTGTTGAACTAATTATTGAAATGGTGAGTTTAAAAGAGATGAAGAAAAAAATTTCACGAAATTTGAAAACAGAAAAGAGTGTGTTTTGTCATAATTTTGTCACTTTTTAATTCATTTTCTGATTACACTAAAAAAATCAAGTTCAATTTACCTTTTCTAATTAATAAATAGCAGCAACTTAATGAGCTGCATAACTAACTATCTAGTCAGCACTCTAACAAACTTATTTTCTAATCACTCACTAACAGAATCTGCTTATATACGCAACTCCTAACTAATTAATTTGCTAACTATTATACATGACTCATTAGCTTACGTAACACCCTTTCTCAAACCAGCATCGGTGACATTCATCATTCTGAGTTTGCCACAACATTTTTGAAACATGTTAGGAGCTAATGCTTTGGTTAATATGTAAGCTGTTTGGTTAATTGTGGTAATAGGCAACAACTTGATTACTTATTCTTGCCATTATCTCTTACGACATGACAATCCATCTCTATATGTTTGGTTCTCTCGTGGAAGACGGGATTTGCCGCAATATGCAAGGCTGATTGGCTGTCACAATATATAGCAATTGGCTTCTGCAATTTCACTTGCAAATCCTCTAAGATGTAAGTAATCCATTGTGCCTCCCTGGTGGCCATAGCAAGTGCCCTGTATTCTGCTTCACATGATGATACAGCTACTGTACTTTGTTTTTTGCTTTTGCAGGATACAATAGATGTACCTATGAAGAAGCAATGACCAGATACTGATCTTCTTGTGTCCGAACAGGTACCCCAGTCCCTGTCTAAAAAATTGGTTGGCTCCAAATCTGTCTGAGATGAAAAAAACAGCCACAATGCTGGCTCATTCTTAAAATATCTAAGTATCCTTATAGCTGCCTCAAAGTGTTTGTCAGTAGCACACTCTAAAAATTGACTCAATCTTCCAACTGCATAACATATATCTGGCCTTGTATTGATTAGATAGAGTAATCTTTCAATTATCGTGAGCAGAACCATGAAGAGAGATGGATCGCGAGTGAGGGGGTCACGGGCTTGGAGCCGCCGCGCCTTCATCACCACCGCGTCCTCGCCGCGCTGCCGCCGTCGTCCTCACCACGTTACCGGGGGTGGAGAGAGAAAGAAGGGGAGAGAAACAGGGAGGTCGCCGCCGTGACCTCCTCGTCATCGTCGAATTTCGCTCCGCTGCTGGTCGTCGCCTCGCCGCTGCTGCTCGCCGCCTCTGCTTCTTGCTTCGATTTCTGTTTCTGCTTCGTCTTCTGCTTTTTCTGCTTCTTGATTTGTTGAATCATTATTAGTTTTGAGTTGTTGGTTTTCTTGATTTCTGAATTTCTTGATTTCTGAATTGTTTGCTGTTGATGGAAGAAGTTTGTTAATTGATTTCTGAATTATAAGTATTAACAATGTAATTCTTCAATGGGATGATGATGATGATGATGGTGTTGATGATGATGATGATGATAGTGATGATGATGTTAATAATGGTGGTGGAGTGGCAGTTGGTGGTGGTGGTGGAGGAGGTAATTATATTAGTAGTGGTGAGGGTATTTTTGTCCAAAAAAAATTAAAAGGACGATTTTAATACGAAAAAAAACGTTAAGGACGATTTTAATACCAAAATTAGAAGAAGGACGAAATCGATTCTGGCGCTAAACTTTAGGGACCAAAATCGTACTTACCCCTAATCTAAACTATACAATAATATATAGTTTGGAATGGGATAATATTAGCTATAAAAATACGTTAGTTATAAATATTATATTTATGAAATTACAAATGTTATGGACATGAAATTATGTATGTTATGCGTGTAAAATTATGAATATTAAGTTAAAGATATTAAAAATTTAGTG
>NC_029791.2:120972501-120977291 GCF_000816755.2 Arachis ipaensis | reverse complement strand
TCATAAAAATAAAAAAAAATATAGAAAAAAATATTAAACAAATTTTTTGATAAAATGCTTAACAGAAAAAAATTAGAATCAATAAATAAACACAAATATAAATATCAATTAAAAACTATCAAATTAATTGAAATCATACTGCGTCATATCTCGCGTGAATTTCCATGGTTTTGAAAAGCTGTATTAGCAACATTCTCGTTATATGAATCCAAAAGTTATTCAAAATCTTCGGTTCTTTCTAACCAAGGTACTGCGTTTAGCACTAGTAAGTAGTAACATAGGGTGGCATTTACGTTGGTCCTTCATGATTTTTGACTAATATAATTGAATTTTTTTTTTTGCAAAAACATCCTTAGCCTATTATTGCAATATCAATATTATATCTCTTCTTTATTACAAGAATAACTCAATATTGATCATTTACCATTATATCCCTACTTCTTTATTGTGTCATTTAAAACTACATTAATGACTAATTTAAATATTAAATAAAATAATTAGTCTTCTAAATAACAAAACAATAGAAATCTGAAACCTCTTAGGGTTCATATGAAGCACGCAGATTTTACTGGAGGCAACAATGGCAGTTCAGATGGTGGCACAAGAGAAGTGTGATCCTGGTAAATTCTCTCTAATGTATGAATATTGTATTTTATCACATAATTTCTTCTTCCTTCCACATTAACGATTCTCTGTGGTTTTATGTTCATTTTTTCATAGATTTAAATCTGTTTCTTGCATATAGTTATCTATATTTCTTGCTTGGACATTAATGTTTCTTCTTCCTTTTGTTTTTTTAATCGATATTGGGTTTGATAGCATAAGGAAGATTGTTTTCTACAGTTTCAATGCTTTCTTCTATTTTACTTATTTTAGAATTTAATAAATTTTAAAAAAAATATAGAACCAGAACAGTGCTATTATTTTCATGTTAGTGGTCTCTGCACTTTAATTTATTAGAATACTATTTGTTTTATGTTTTTCCAGTTACAAATAAAATTGTTGAGTAAGATCTTGAAGTATATGATCAAATAGAAGATAGAGTATTCTTTGATGAGATGATAGAAGAGTTCGGATGATAGAGAGAAATTCCAAAGAATGTATCAAGTTGAAGAAGTCAAACGAAAACTACAACGATGTGGTATTTGTCGCATGGAAGGGCACAATAAAAAATTTTGTCCATTGACAAATGACATTCAGCAGACTAATGCGAGCTGTGCAACTTCTCATGGCATAATTAGGAACCCTTTTGAAAAAGGTTTGGATGCAGATGGAGAAATGATAATATTTGGTTTAACGATTTGCGTACCACAACATGTTAATTATATAATTTTTATTAATAAGAGTGGAGATTCATCAATATTTTGTTTGCAGGATTGCATCTGATATTGAAAAAGATTATGAAGAACAAGAATTTTGGACAGGAGGTTGTGATGCAAGTGCCGACATGGAACTTATTGAAGAGTTTTCATTGTAATATTATATGAATTTTTATTATGTGCTAATTGAATAAAACTTGGGTAATAGAACTTTGTGTATGAATTTTTATGATGAATTTGGTAATTCAATAGAACTTAGTGAATGGAATTCTGAATTTGTTTTGGTGAATAAAATTTGGTGAATAGATTTCTGGGCATCATGCCTAGAATTTGGCTTACTATTTAATGATTTGCTTTCAAAGTTTTGTTCACAAATAAATAGTGTGTATTTCATACCAATATAAAATAGAATCAGATGAATATGTGCATGATGCATGAAAAGCTTCTTAGCTATGGCATGAGGGTATTATGATGGTGTGGTTATGTGTTTGTTGAGACACAAGTGTCTGAATGTTAGAATGACAAAGAATCATGTATGAATCTCTAACTAATCATTTCTAATTTGAAATGGCAAAGAACACATGATGAATATATTCTTAGATATCTATGATCATAATAATAATCTTTGGCACAGATTATTTAGATGATAATAGGTGAGCACAAAGTTACAATTATTTACTTACACCAATGACCAAATTAATACACAAACATAAAGATAGAAAAATATTATTGATCTCTGTATTTATTACCTATATAAAAATGTACCAAAATTTTCAGATCAGACAAAATTTTTTTTTTAAAATAATAATTCAACAAATAAATTATAAATATCACTAATCTCATTTATAATTGAGGATTACAACAAATTTTTCAAATAATAACAAAATAGGCAAAAATGTTGATCTCCATACTATTCACTCTAAAACCTAGCCTAAAAATCATTATTCTTCTTCTGAAACTCATATTTGTGGTCATTGAACATCTCCAACAAAAGATCTATCACAACGAATGTCCGAATATATTGCTCATTTAGCTGCAAATATGGATTAATTAGTTAAATAATATGGCAGCATGTATATAATTAATCAATATGTCTTTGAAACTTACAATACCAACACCGTGGGATTAAACTTCTCTGTCGTAGACAACCATTGAAGAACCCAAACACCAGAGTCGCGGCTAAAAGTTCAGTGGCAATATTAACTAGTTAGTATCAATAAAAAATCACTTTAATTAAAGATGTAAATAAAAGATTCACTGCAATTATGTGTACCTTTGAGGACAATTGGCACCCCCTAACCTCTTTCACATCAAAATTCATGGAATCTTTTCTTTCAGGAATGTCACCTTTTAGGTAATGCCCAAAAGTTACCATATCTGATAATCTTATAGCCTGAAAATTTTGTTCATGACTAATCTGTTAAGATTCATGTATTATTTTACATATAGTCTGTGTATAAAGAAATGGGTTATGGACATCTTACCAAGGATTTCATAATTTCTTATCTTGGCTCAACTTGATCATCATTTAGATTAGAATCAAACTGATATAATTTTTCATCCAATAAGCTAATAACCATATACCAGTGGTCACCTTCTTACTTAATTGGGACATAAATCTACAGCAGATAGTTAAGTGTGGGTCATTTCAAAGAGCTATGAGTATTCTCATTAATATATTCTTAACACCAATTAACTATTAAAAAAATATTCATCAACAATTATTCATCAACAATTATTCACTCACTTCCTCTGGTTAACAAAGTTCAATTATGTCCTACTCAACTATAAGTTTCAACAAATACATTTGGGAAAGAAAAATGTAAGATTATTTACTGAGCTTTCTTGTTTCATGGTTAGATTTATTCTATTAGTTTATAGTTAATCTCATGCATGTCTTTTCATTGATCTTCTGTGTGGAACACCATCAATTTCAGACTTCTAAACATAAAAATATTATGAAACTAAACAGTCACAGCTATAGATCTGTTGATGAATAAGAAAAAAGAAAAAATAAAAAATGGAAACCTGAGAAACGACTCTGATGGCTTGAGAAATGGCTAGAAGTCTTGGGTCTCCTTTGAGGCCATAATCTTCTGCGAAGATTTTCTTTTCTTTTTTTGTTTCTTTTCTGATTTTCTGTCTCAAGTGTGAAGTATATGTCTTTGTGTATGTATGTGTGGCAGCTTCCATGAAAAAGACTTCCTTTTTGAAGAACACACCACACGAAGTAGATGACCAAGAGAGGAGAAGAACACAAATTTTAGAGGCGGAGTGGGCAGGGGTGCGAAATAGTGTCGATCCAGGCTCTGATAGTTGCATGCGTACATGGGTAGTCTCGAACCAGACCTAACAGTTGATGCTAGTGCCAGTTTTCATCGCAGTAGTGAAGAAGAAGAAGAGACCCCATCTGCAAAACATATAATAAGAGAAAAAAGAAGGGAATTATTTGTAAAAACGGTAAATATCAGGGAGTATTTAATAAAAATAAAAATATATATTTGTATTTAATCTACACCGTTAGATATAATAATAAAATGATCTAACGGTTTAAATTAAAAACCATATTAAGAGACTAACATTAATCCCAAAGATAGTTGGGACCAACAAATCAGCCACCGTAACATAGAGATAGATGTTAATTTTTCTTTTAATTTATCGGTATATCACGTGTACATTTTTCTATTTGAATGCTAAAAATTAAAATAAAGGTTTGAACACGTAATTATATTTGAATATTAATATGTCATATTACCGTGCATATTTCACGAAATTTTTAGAATATGCAATTATTACAGTGAATGCAATTAACTATTATAACATTATATACAATTAATGAACCCAATTAATACGATTAACAATTAATGAATCCAATTATTTCAGTGAATACAATTAACTATTTAGTCAAATTACAAAGATTTATAGTCTAAATTAATTTGGGCAAATGTGATATAATTATTTTATTAAGTATCCGACGAAAAAGAGATTCAAGAATATAATAATATATATCTATATGTTTTTATAAAAAAATTTACATCTAAATTTATTATAATTGTATATAGTGTTTAGTGTATGTTGATGATTTAAATATTATTAAAATTTCTAAAGAAATTATAATTATTATAAAAACTTAAAAAAAAGTTTGAGATAAAAGATTTCGAAAAGAGTAAATTTTGTCTCGATTTACATACCAAACATACAAATAAAAGAAGGAAAAGTATAAGTAGACAATAATATTGTTGAAAAATATGAATAATAGGATTAAAAAAGTAAATTAATTTTAAATTTAATTAGTGACATGAGTAATTAATATCTAATAATAACTAAATTTAGGACATGTTGTTCATGTTATTCAAAAAAATCATTGATTATCTAGTATAACCCATAAAAGAATCTTTATTCATCAAACAATTTACAAAAAAAAAAAATTTAAAGAGTATTATTTATAATGATAAGTATATTATTATTGAG